>NC_077228.1:526763675-526861175 GCF_027887165.1 Monodelphis domestica
TCTGTAAAATAGAAGGTGGGTGGGGGAGGGGGCAGAAGGGAGGAGGCTAAACTAGTTGACCTAACCTTCCTTTCACCTCTAAAATCTTGTCATTGAATCACTTGAAGATTGAGATATATGAGAGCAAGAATCTGGTTGCCAAACCATGGGGCATTCCTCATTTTTCTGGGTGTGTTTGTGTGTGTGTGCATACACATATGTGTGTGTTTCTTCTTTTATTAGCTTTCTGAGCAGCTACAAGCAGCTCAACCAGCCTGTGGTCATTTCTTCTGTAAAATGAGGACATTGAACTAGATGAATGAATGAATGAATGAATGAATGAATGAATGAATGAATGAGTGAATGAATGAATGAGTGAGTGAATGAATGAATGAATGAGCATGGATTGGGCATTACCATGTGCCACATGCTCTGTGCCAAATGCTGGGGATACAAATACAAGTAAGAGTGTCCTCAAAGAGCTTACATTTGAGAAGGGGGAAGACTGCATATCCAGGGGACCTAGAATTGGGAAGTTGGGAGTTCTAGTGGGAGGAATAGGAGGGTGAGAGAGTATGGTCAGCATGGTTTGGGGATGCCTGGGATGACCTGTTGACCTGGTTCAGGCAGGACATGGTTAAAAACCTAGAGCCTAGGGTCCTTGGGCAGGCATCTCGGTCCTAGAGGGTGGAATAGAGACCATCATGTAGCTGGTATGGCCAGGAGGTAGCATGGCGGCCAGGTTGGAGGTGGTCTTAAAGAAGATGATTTCCAGGAAGGACTCTTCTAGCTTCCATCTCTAAAGCAAGTGATTTCTGCTGCCCTCATTTCTTCCTGGGCACCTAAAAGGGTCTCCAAGCTTCGTTGTCAAGAGACGGCTTACTGTTTAAAGAGAGGGATTAAAACCCCTTTTTCCTAAGGAATTCTAACCAAAAAGCAGAACAAAACCACCGTAGAGCTGATTAAAAGAAACCTTTGGAGTCAGAAAAATGCAAGTCAGTAGTTTTCAGCTTTTTCATGTGTGACTGTTGGGTGGCCCACTCCGGGGTATTCTACGGCTTAACATGGAATTAATTTTCTCTTTCAGTTCCACAGGGAAAGCCACAGACAAATGAAACTTGCTAAATAGCTTCTTCCACCAAAGCAGAGTAGTTAGAAGACTGCAGACATGTTTCTGGGCCAAATGTCTGCAGAGTAGAATCCATTCTAGGCTGGTTCTCCTAAAGAGCATCATGAGAACCATCTACCAAAATTACATGGGAAGAAAATGGAAGGGGTGGAAAGGGGAAAATGGGTTCTGCAGTACCCAATTCAGATCTTAGGGCAGCCTCTTTCCCCTCATTTGCTAGGGAAAACTTGTAATTACTTTTCTCTGATGCCAAGGCTTTCCTGAGGCATCCTGAGGAGAGCTGTATTATGTTGAAGAGAGGGAGCCAACTGGGAGGCAAAGAGGTGAGTGGAAGGTGAGTGGCTCAGCCCCAGGAGCATCTGCCTTTGGTTAAGGAGGAGCACAAAGGAGGCCCTTGTAACTGCGTCCTTGGGACCAAATGGGGCACTCGAAGTTTCCCCTCTGAGGTTCTCAGGCTTGGTGAAACTGTCAGATCTTTCTTTGAATGTTTGTTTCCATGGATGGTTATTTTCTGGTGGAATAACTGAGTTCTAGGGCTAGAGGCCTTTCCTCGAACAGCATCATGGTCTCTCCCCAAACTATTAGCAGTGTCCCTACTCCTGTTCTGAGAAATCTCAAGAGTGGGTAGAGATCCCATGAACTCTTAGAATCCTTAAATTTTGGTAACACCAACTTAAATGCCCTTGTCGTTCGTCAGGGTAAAACTACTGAAAATCAAGAGGGATCTAAAATCAGAAGTGTGCGGCCACAGTTCTGGCTCTCTGGAAAGGCCATGTAGAAAAGGCCTATGCCTTAAAGTCAGAAGACACCACCAGGATGTAAATCTGGACTCCAGAGCTAACTGGTTGTGTGACCGTGGGCAGGCCCCTTCCCCCTGAACCTCATCTATAAAGGAAGGTGATAACAGTTGTACTATCTACCCCAACTCCACCAAGGTTGTCTTAGGAATCAAATGTATAATATTCAAATAGCTCAGAAAACCTATTTTTATGGTTGTGGCTGCCCCACTGTGGCATCTGATCAGATTCATAATGCCAAAGCTTTGTAGATTTAGACTTGACAGGGACCTTAGAGGCTGTCGAGTCCAACCTCCCCATTTTACAGATGAAGAAATGGAGGCCCAGAGAAACCAAATGTTTTCCCCAATTCTTACAAGAAGTAAGAAGTACAAGTGAGATAGGGTTTAGGTTCTCAGACTCCAAAGCCAATTCCACTAGCAACTGAGTCACTCTCCTAACAACAGCATACAACAGAATTGGGTCCATACTGCACATGGACGCCATCTTTAAGAGGAGCTCAGGTTGCTCATCTTCTCCTGCTCTCTTGTCTTATTCATGAATAAATATTTTTTATAGATATGGCTTCTATTTCTAATGAGTCTAGGAGTTTTTGAAGGCACAGATTCTTTTATACTTCTTTGACTCCCTCATCTATAGGGTCTTGTCCACAAACTAGTGGTTTTCAAAGGACGGGAGCCAAATTTCACTGAGTGTGCCACAAAATTTCTATATACATGATTTTATTTAATGTAAATTTGACTTAGCATATTCTGGATATGGCATTCATAAAATAAACAAAGTCAGCCAATTATAAGTCTTACTGCAAATGTCAGACCCTGAACTCACAAAGAACTCAACAAAGATGGCAGCCCTCATAGATGGGGAACTGCGCATGGATCAGCCTCCCCTCCATCCTGTGATGTTGGCAGCTTAACTGTTCAACACATATTGAATCATCACTGCAAAGAATATTGGCTGCGAGGGGAAAAACATATTATTTGGGCTACAGTAGATATCCAGTAAACACTGGTGTTGTTAGAGGGGACCATGTTTGGTCTACAGAGTACACTTATGCTTTTTAGTCTCTTTCCATTACTGAGAACTGTGGTTACATGCTAAACCTCCAGTTTGACTGAAATTTCCTTTTCAAAGCTCTGTACCATTCCACAATAATAGAGGATAAATAACAATCAGCAGAGATGAAGGACTTCATAAAGTTTATTGCTGGAATAGCCCCACTCTGCTAACTTATTGTCACTGTGGGCAGACTTTCATTCTGGGCAGACTTGCAAAATGTCTAGAAATCTTTCCTGTTAGGGAACAGGATTTAGACAATCAGCATCAAAAACAGCAAGAAAAGAGCAGGTTTTATTTAGAAAACATCTCAGAATCATTTTTAATTTTTGAGTTGACAGTCATTGCCTGGATTGATATATTTCCTGTTGACTCTATCTGCTCTATCCTTTTAATGATGACTGCCCACAGTGTAGGGGGCTTATTTGTAATAACTTCCGAAGGTTTTTCATGTGCTCTCCTATTACCTATTATCCAACTTCTTCCAGAATCACAAAATTTCAGAGGTGGAAGAAATGGCAGAATCTGTCTCATCAAATTCACATATGAAGAAGAGAATCTTGATACCTTTCTTGAAAAATCATCATTCATTCTTGACTCGAAGACCCTGCAGGGCACTCAGTTTGGTCAGAGGTGGCCCAGTTCACTTGCAATCGGAGCTGATTTGTGGGAAGTTGTCCCTTACACCAAATACAAATTAGTCACTTTGCAACATGTATCTGTTGCTTCTAGTTTTGACATCTGGGGCCAAATGGAACATGGTTGACCTCCTCATTCATGGGGTAGTGCTTCGGATGCTTGAAGACAGTTACTATGGGATTCTTCCTCTCCCCCCAATACTAAGTTTATTCTTCAGGCTAAACATCTCTGCTTTCTTTAACAAAAAAGTTCTTAACTTGGAGTCTGTGCGCTTGGATTTTTATTTTTTGATTTATTTAAGATTTATTTTTATTATCGTGCAAAACCCACTGCCATGTTGGTCATGGTTATAAGAGCACACTCATACATAACCAACCCCCCCCCCCCCGAATTATACTATAATATATATATATAAATATATATATATATAAATATATATATATAAATATAATATAATTATACATTATACTTTGATCTGCATCCATCTGACTTCAACAGTTCTTTCTCTGGAGGTGGATAGCATCCCCCCTCACAAGTCTTTCAGGATTGTCTCAGATCTGCATTACTGAGAGTAGCCAAGTTTTCATAGTTGATCATCATGCAAAATTGCTGTTAGTGTGTAAAATGCTCTCCCAGTTCTGCTTATTTTGCTCTGCATCAATTCCTGCAGATCTTTCCATGAGTTTGGATTTTTAAAAGAAATACTTTGATAACATATTTCAAAATGATTGGCTTTCTTGGTAATCCTGTTTATTATTTATTTGAATTTAACAATATCATCCTGAAAAGGGGTCCATGCCACTAAAAAGATTTAAGAACCTCTCTCCTTAATTGATCCTCATATGGCATGACCTTGAGGCCCCTCATTATCCTGGCTTTCCCTCTCTGTTTATCCCATAGGTTCTGAGTCCCTTTCCTAAAATGTGATATCCAGAATTGAGCACAGCATTCCAGATGTGATCTGACCAGGGCTGAACACTGTGGGACGTCCTATTTCTGTCACTGGTGCTTGCTATCTTCCATCCATTCATCCAGGCTCACAATGTCCGAGTCATTTAACACTTTTCATTCTCCACTTTTCTTATCTAATTGGTTGCTATGATTCCCTCACAACAGTTCTCAGAGCTGTCTCCTCTCCTTCAAATGACCACCACTGTAGGCTAAGCCCTTATCACTCTTTGCCCAAACTGATACAATAACCTTCTTATGCATCCTTCTACCCCCCACACTTTCCTCTCTTCACTATATCCTCTGGTATTGTACAGGTAAGACCTGATCACTCCCCAGTTCAGTAAACTCTAGTGACCTCCTGTGATTCTAGGACAATTGGATACGCATGCTATCTATGGGGTTATTTAAATCACCAAATAAGAATATTAAGTAGTAGTTCTGGAGCCCTGAAAATGCCTCATCCTGCTATTTAAAACCCTTCACAGACTGGCTGTAACCTACCTTCCCAAAGGTAGCCAAGTTATTGTATATGACTTCTTTTTGTATATGGTACAATCCAATCAAATTGTTCTATCATGTTTGACATTCCATCTCCTGACAATACCTTGGTCCAGATTGTCCCCCATGTCCAGAATGCCCGTCTGATTTAACTCTGTCTTTGAGCATCCCTGGATTCCTTCAAAGTTCAGTTCATATCCCCTTTCCCACCACTCCTGCAGGTTCTCCTTGATTTTTATTTTATTTTTATTTTTATCCTTTGACTTCCAGAATTACCTTATATTTATTTTACATATATTAAATGTGCATGATGTTTTTCCTGAATAAAATGGAATTTCATTGAAGACAGTAACTTCATTTGTGTTTTTGTGGCTCTAGCCCAGGGCTTGACCCATAGAAGGTACCTAATAAATGTTTGTTGTTTGATCAACTGCTACCTTATTTCTGGAAGCTCTGCCTCTCTTAATGTAGTTCAGGTCTTCTTCTGTCCTCTTGATTGTCTGGAGACACACTGTTGACCAAGTTTAACCTTGTAAGCTACCAGAACCCCAGATCTTTTCCCCCAAAACAGCAGCCATTCTTCCCTCACCTTACTTATGAAGTTGATTTTTTGAGCCCAAGGGTAAAGATTTTACATTTATCCTGATTAAGTGTCACCTTATTCCACTCATCATGGTGCTCCAGGTTGTCAGGATTGTTTTGGATTTTGACTGTTATGCAATGAATTAGTTATATTTCCTGGGTTGTCATCTGAAAATGTGATAAATATGCCATCATTCAAGGACCGAGAAAAATGATGAACCACAGAGGTCTTTGCATAGATCTCTGGAACAATTCACTGGAGGGAGAATTCCTTCTAAGTATATAGAGCCATTAATGATAATTCTTTGGTTCTGACTATTCAGCCAAATCAGACTCTCCCTAAGTATGCTGGTGTCTACTTCATATCCCTTCCTCTTTTCAGTAGGCGTAGCATTAATGATTTTTATCAAGTGATTTTGAAAAATCTAGGTAAACACTGTCTGTAGGATTTCACTTTTTTGCCAGTTTAATAACCTTTCAAAAAAGGAAATGAATTTAGTCTGGCATGACTTTGTTTTTTGATGCAACCATGCTAACTAGCTCTTTGTGACCACCACATCCTTTTCCAGATGTTTGTAGATCATCCCTTTAGAAATGCATTTTAGAATTTTGCCAGGAATCAAAATCCAAATTGCTGCCTGTGATCCGAAGACTCTGTGACCATTAAGAGTTCACTGAAAATGGTTCAGTGATGATGATGATGATGATGATAATGATGATGGTGATGATGGTGATAATGATGATTTTTGTTTCAGATACCTGGGCATAGGGTTTGCCAGGATTTGATCACTCCCTGGGCAGCTAGGTGCTTTATTGTGCTTTCCTTTCTTGTCTTGAATAACATTCCCTCAACAGGCATTTTAGAGCTGTTTATTCCCTTCCAAAGAACATCATATTTGGTGAAGGAAATAGAAGGGAAGTGTTATGAATAAAAATTACTCTTGAAGGTTTTATACTAAATCTATAAGTATTTATTAGTAAAGAGAAAGAGAGAAATAAGGTTTCCAACCTATCTCACTTAAAAAGTCTCCAACCAAGTTAATTTTGCTCCATTAGGTCCTAGATTTTTCATGGGCCCTGATCTCTTTCTCAAGTGAGGGACCAGGGGACTCAGCTACTCACATAATCAGGCCAGACAAAGTAAGCCCAGCCAAAGAGTCAGCTTGAGTTCAGGAAGGGGCCAGAGCCCAAGAGACTGAGTTCCCAGATTCCCTGATTGGTGTGGTGCCACACTGTTTGCCCAGTGATGGTTTACATAGGTAAGCACCAGGATGGCTAAGAGAGATCTCCTTTCATAAGCCCCAAAGATGGCAGAGAGAGCACCCCAGCCTGCTTTACACACTGGCTTTTCAAGCTTAGTCTAAACCCTAAAAGAAAAATTAAAATTAAGAAAGTGATCATTCAGTGGCACAAAGTGCTGCTTTCTATGAGTTGGGAATTTAATTCTCCAACATAACTTCTTGAACTTACTAATAAACATGTATTTATTTCAAAGAACATGTGTCTTAAAATAACCCTGTCTCTTTGAATTCTTTCATATTGGAGTTCTTACTGAGTCCAAGAGATAGGAATACTCAAGTAGTCACAATAATTGTATTATTATTTCAGATATTCAGTAGACATCCGGCTTCAAAAAAGCCATATGGAAAGGCTTCTTAAAATGCCTTTAACGCATACAAATCAGCTTCTTATTCTATTCATTCAATCATTAAAAAAGCTCAGTGGATAGAGAGCCAAGCATGGAGGTGAGGGTCCTGATCTCTCATCTAACTCAGATACTTATTAACTGGGTGATCCTGGACAAATGACTTAAACCCAATTGCCTAGCTCTTACCATTCTTCTGCCTTGGAACTGATACTCATGTTGATTCTAAGACAGAAGGTAAGTATTTTTTAAAAAAGGAGAAGAAGCAACATTTATGAAATGTCTACTATGTGCCAGGCACTATGCTAACTTTTTAGAATAACAAGACAAAAATGAAATAATCTCTACCCTCAAAGACCTTACATGTGCACAGAAAATTAGGATATACAATATAAATAATTTATAAGGAAACTTGCACTAGCAAATAGAGGGGGAGGCGTTCAAGATAGACTTCTTGTATGAGGTGCCCGTTGAGTTGGGCTCTGACGGAAGCTAGAGGATGCCCAGAGGTGGGGTCAGGAGGAAGAGCATACTCTGCATTGGAGATGAAATATTGTATATGGGCAATGGCAATAAGGCCAGTCAAGCTACAGCATGGAGTTTGTGAAATAAGCCCAGGAGGGTAGGCTGAAACCAGACTAGGAAGAGCACTTAAAAGCCAAGTGGGAAAGATTCCATTTGATCCCTGAGGCAAGTGGAATCCACTGGAGTTTCTTGATTAGCAGAGTTAGCTGGTTAAATGGGTGATTTTGGAAAGTTAATTTAGTAGCTGAGTGAAGGATGGATCAAAGTAGGGAGAGACGTGAATCAAGGAGACCACTTAAGAGACTATTGTAGTAATTTAGACTAGAGGCAATAATGTTCTCATCTAGGGAGCTGTATTGTGGATGAAGAATTTATAAAACATGACAGCTGACTGGTTATGTAGAAGTAGGGAAAGTGGAGGAGTTGAGAATGGTTCTAAGATGGTAAATCTCAGTGCCCAGAAGAATGGTGGTGACCTCAGCAGACATAGGGGATTAGGAGAAGGGGAGAAAAATGAGTTTTGTTTTGGACATGTTGATTCTGAGACATCCATGTGCTGTCTATTTGGTTCTGCAGGTCTGGAGTTCAGGAAAGAGACTTAGAGCTAGATGTATAGAAGTAAGGATTGTCTTCATTTACATGATAGTTGAATCCATTTGGGAGTTGATGAAATCAGTATAGAGAAGAGGAATTTGCCCAGAACTAAACATTGTAGTTCATCCCAATTTAGAGGACCAGACAGAATGATGATTTTAACAAAAGAAACTGGGAAGGAGTGGGCAGAGAGGTAGAAGGAGAACTAGGAGAGGGCTACATCAGGAAAACCAAGGAAGGAGAAGTATATACAGGAGGAGAGGATGATCCACAGAGAGTGACTTCAGTTGAGTGATGAAATTGGAAATCAGAATGTAATGTGTTGATGTGTTGAATAGTGAGTGATTGGAGAAGAAGTAAAGGCTACAATTACTGGAAGCTTCTTTTAGAGTTTGGCTATGAAAGAGAGAGAGAGAGAGAGAGAGAGAGAGAGAGAGGGGGGGGGCATAGAACTAAAACCAAGGGAAAGGATTGAGGCAAAGATTTTTATTTTGTTTGAAGTACATATTTGTACCCAGGAAGGGAAGGAACCAATGGTTAAGGAAAGAGAAAAATGGAGGAAAGAGGGGGTAATAAAAGGGGAAAACTGGTGGAAGAGGCAGGAGGGGATGGATTGTGATATGAGATGGGATACTGGTAAAAGGTAAAGCTGTGGAGTAAGAATGGGAGGTGATGTAAAAGATGAAGTCTAGATTAGGGAAGAAGAGGGAGTTTTTTATTGGTGTTTCATTGGGGAAGGGCCTCTACTGAGTGGTGAGAGCAGAATTATTGACATAGCTATCTTTTTTTTTTTTAAACCCTTACCTTCTGTCTTGGAGTCAATACTGTGTATTGGCTCCAAGGCAGAAGAGTAGTAAGGGCAAGGCAATGGGGGTCAAGTGACTTGCCCAGGGTCACACAGCTGGGAAGTGTCTGAGGCCTGATTAGAACTTAGGACCTCCCGTCTCTAGGCCTGGCTCTCAATCCACTGAGCTATCCAACTGCCCCCATAGCTATCTTTTAAAAACTTTTTATCATTCTTTATCAATACGGTATATTGGTTCTAAGGCAGATGAGCAGTAAGAGCTAGGGAATGGAAGTTAAATGACTTGTCCAGAGTCACAGAGCTAGGAAGTAGTATCTGAGGTCACATTTGAACCCAGGACCTGCCATCTCTAGTATAGGTATAGGTATCTTGAAAAAGAAGATTGGGGAACAGATGATGAAGGAAGCAGAATAAGTAGTTGAGTAATCGAGTTGGTAAGAGTAAAAATATTGGCATATAGCAGTGAAGGGCCAGCAGAAATTCCATTTCAGGAGTGATAGGAAAAGGGGTCAAGAAAGTCAAGGACATAGGTCAATGTAAAGGTGAATTTCAAGATTTTGAGGGAAGTAGAGGCAGGTCAGAAAATAGGGGTGATCGCCTAGGAAATTGGATATTTGAGTAGAATACTAAACTGGGGGGCTTTCCCTTTCAGTAGAGCTACCTAACTTCCTTCATGTTTGTTGATTATAAAAATGGACTCAGTGGTAAAATCTCTTACCCACTACAAACAATTGTTGCGGTAACAATCCCGGGGGATGGTCTGTAACACTTGAGTGTAGTTTGGGTTTCATGGTTCCAGTTACTGAACTATGGCAGAAAAAGCATTGCCCTGGCAGTCAGGAAACCTTGGCTCCAGAGCCATTGTACCACCAATAGCTGTGCAAGGCTCAATGTTAGGCACAGTGAGAGAGTCAGAGAAGTAGAAGCCCCGGTTCCTGTTCTTGAGGAACTTAGACTCTAGTCAGATACATCACAGAGATTCAGAACACAGACAAAAAAAATCAGCCTGCACCTTTTGGTTGGCATTTGTGAGTTTAGCTCCCAGTGTGAAAAGTTCTTCCATTGGGGCAGATCAGCAGCCTTAATTTATAGTCTTAGAGTTGCCGGGGACATTAAAAAGTTAAGGGTCTTGCCCAGCTAGTGTATGTCAGAGTCCAGATTTGAACCTGGATCTTGACTTCAAGCCCAATATTCTGTCTGCCCTGCAAGTCCTTTCCCTTCCCTTAAGGAAGTTATCATCTAAAGAGTTGAAGAGATTTGGCCCAGTGCTTCCCAAGGTCTAAGCTTTTTCCTTAGTAAAGTACTTAAGTCAATTAACTTAAGTATCTTAATAAGGTACTTAACTGTGGGAAATTAACTCTTTTTGGGTACTTCCTGGCCATTTCCTGGTCTCCCTTCCTGTCTCCTGTATTTCTTCTATTTTAGACCAGGATTTTCAAAAATAATTGTGCTTTTCAGAATGGATGGGCATATGATTCAGTGCTCCAAGAACCATGATTTGCTTCTAAAATATGTATGTTTTAGGAAAAGGCAAAGTTGAATGCCTGTAGGAAAAACAAAGCTAGAAACCAATGACAAGGGTTGAAAGGAAACAGTGGGTTAGGAGCATCAGGCAACTATTATGTTTCATTTCTGCCCCTGGATCTTTTTAATCACCCGAAGAGATTGCTCCTTGCAACAAAATGGAGAAATTCATGAGATAATAAAGCAGAAACTACTTGGAGAAATCTGAAGGCAGGAGATGATTAGTGACAGGCTGTCCAGCTGTGGAGAAATGTTCAGATCCAGATCCTCCATTCTTTTGAAATGGATTTAATCCCGGGAGGCTTTCTGTTCACCAAAAGACATGCTTGGTTGTAATTGTGTCTGATTTCCCCACTGCATGGGTATCAAATGCCAAATTCCGCACAGTCAGTCATATTCAACAAAGTTAAATTCCATGGATTTTTATCGTTGATTTTTTTCCCCCAAGTGAACACCGGAAACCAATGACCGCCATTGATTGAGGCAGCATGGGAGAAAGGTAGCAAGCTTTGGAAATACTTCTGTGGCTAATTGTTTGCAGGAAACAATACCTTTACCAAGAACAACACCCCTCATGTGCTTGATGTTATGAAGAGGCTGTTTGAACACTCTTTTCAGAGTTGGGGCTGAAGAGACATTGAATGGCCCCAGATGTGGTCGTCAAAGGAAAGATGCCCCCTTTCTCTTGAAACTTCAGGAGAGACCATTCATAGAATCCTGCCCATAATGCTAAGGCTAGTCCTTGAAGGTCACTGAATTTGGCTGTCCATTATGTGGTTCTTTTTTTTAAATCTGAGCTCCTGTTTTAGAATAAATAGAAATAATAAAAATAGAAAATAGAAAAGAATAAATACTGTGTATTATTGATTCCAAGGCACAAGAACAGTAAGGGCTAGGCAATGAGAATGAAGTGACTTGCCCAGGGTGACAGAGCTGGGAATGTAGGAGGCTGGATTTGAACCCAGGACCTCCTATCTCAATCCCCTGAGCCATTTATCTATCACTCACTCCATTCACATGGTTTTTGTTCTTCAAGGTACTTTCGTGTGTCCTCAAGATGAGCAACATGGCGGGGGGTGGGGATGGGGGCAGCTGGGTAATTCAGTGGATTGAGAGCCTGACCTAGGGATAGGAGATTCGGGATTCAAATCTAGCCTCAGACACTTCCCAGCTGGGTGACCCTGGGCAAATCCCTTAACCCCTATTGCCTAGCCCTTACCACTTTTCTGCATTGGAGCCAATACACTGTATTAATTCTAAGGTAAAGGTTTAATTAAAGAGAGAGAGAAGGGGCAGCTGAGTGGCTCAGTGGATTGAGAGCCAGGCCTAGAGATGGGAGGGCCTGGGTTCGAATATGACCTCAGACACTTCCCAGCTGTGTGACCCTGGGCAAGTCACTTGACCCCCATTGCCTAGCCCTCACCGCTCTTCTGCCTTAGAACCAATATACAGTATTGATTCCAGGTTGGAAGGTAAGGGTTATTTAAAAAACCAACAAAGAACCTCAGTGTTAAAACAAAGAAGGAAAAAGATAAGGAAAAGAAGAGAGAACAGCATCCTGATTTGCTATCAAGAGGTTAGATGATAGAATAATGTGGCAGAGAAGGAAAGAGAAAACCTCTCTAGAAAATGTGGAGCTGAACATCCGCTCTGAGGCTCTTCTCAAAGAGGAAGAAAGTCGACCCTCCAAGGATGACGCAGCTGCTGGCCCTCCAAGGAACAATAACTCGGATCAAGTGGCATCAGTATGAGAACATCTAGAATTAGGGTTAGAGAGAGAAGAGATGAGGAATCATGGCTGGTTTGCCTGGTGACGGGGACCAAGGCAAAGGTATGCAAACCAGGAATGAACAATAGAAATATCTTCTCAGTGAAAAAGGGAAGCTTCCAAGATGGATGACCACCACCTACTTCTGGTAATCCAGGTGGGAACAAATGCTATTGCCAGAAGGAAGCTAGAAAACATTTCCCAAGAGCTGTGAAGCCTTGGGCAAGAAACTGGAAACTTAATGGGCCCAGGTGATATTTTTAACACTGCTGCCAGTTGAAGGCTGGGACTTCAGAGGTGAGAGAGAGATTCGGACGTGGGCGGGAACTCGAGCTGCTTAAGAAGATGGTGTCTAAGAACAGGATTTGGATTTCTGGAATATAGCTTAACATGTAGGAACATTTTCTTAGCCTGGAAAAGACTCTTTGAAAAAAGCTTTTCTTAATTATTTAGTATGTTCAAGGCACTAGGGGAATAAAAACAAACAAGCAAGAGGCCCTGCCCTCAAGGAATTTACGTTCTACTAGGGGAAGAAAACACATATAGAAAAGTGATGAGTGATGACCAAGGAGTGTTTGGGACAAGAGATATCTGAGAGAGAGAGAGAGAGGCAGAGAGAGAGACAGAGAGAGAGAGAGACAGAGGGAGAGAGAGAAAGAGAGACAGAGAGAGAGAGAGACAGAGAGACAGAGAGAGACAGAGACAGAGACAGAGGGAGAGAGAGAAAGAGAGACAGAGAGAGAGTCAGAGATACAGAGACAGAGAGACAGACACAAGACAGAGACAGACAGACAGAGAGACACAGAGAGAGACAGAAAGACAGACAGAGACAGAGAGATAGACACAAGACAGAGAGAGAGAGACAGAGACAGAGACAGAGGGAGACAGGGAGAGAGAGACAGAGAGAAAGAGAGACAGAGAGACAGAGATACAGAGGCAAACCGAGAGACAGACAGAGAGACACAGAGAGAGAGAGACAGAAAGACAGACAGACAGAGACAGAGAGACAGACACAAGACAGAGTCAGAGACACAGAGAGAGACAGAGACAGACAGAGAGACAGAGAGAGACAGAGACAAAGAGACAGAGACAGACAGACAGAGACAGACAGAAAGACAGCAGAGAGACAGACACGAGACAGAGACAGAGACACAGAGAGATAGAGAGAGAGAGACAGAGACAAGACAAAGAGAGAAGGAAGGTGAGGGTGGGGCAAAGATGGAGCTACAGATGTCATGCCATGAAGATATTAAGAAGCAGCATGGTAGACCTGAGACCAGGGCAGGATAAGGTGAATGCTCATTAACTGGAGCCCAGGCTACAAGAGTTGGGACACGGGAGCTTTGGGCAGCACTTCCCAGTCATCTCCATGCCCATGCTTCCTGAAACTCCAGCTTCCACTCCACAATTTGAGTTCTCTGTCAAGGGCAGGGGAGAATGTATCTGCCTAGATTCTTGCAAATCTAAACAAGAGGACTTTAAATTGGAAATGAAGGGAGCAGGGGGAGTGGTTACTCTACCTACATACATCTGCTAAGCTCAGGCTTATGGGGGCATAACTGCGATATTGGAAGACTAACCATAGAGATACTTATATAATGATTAAAATTTATGGAATATAGGGAGACTGGTATGAGGTAGAAATTAGTTCTCTCTGCAAGGAGTATTATATTTTTTAGAGGTTTATTAAAGGTTAAAGATTAAAGAAAATACAGGATAAGAAACACGTGTCTAGGCCATAGGGAGGTCTAGACACACAACCTCACCTACATTATGGAAAGCGCCATGTCTGCCCCAAAACGGAAGTCCAAGCCACCCAAGAGAGACAAGAGAGGCCTCAAAAGCCTTTGAATCAGCTTAAATACCTTCTCGATCTTGGCCCAGGTGAGATTACAAGGCATTCTGGGGAAGTGGAGCAAAGGCTCATGGGGATTGTAGTCCTGTATTCGAGTCTATTTTTTACACTTAGAAATTTATGAGAGCAAAATCTGAGAAAAAAGGCAATGATAAAAGCCTGTCATCTCAAATATCTGAGTAAGAAACAAGGCAAAATAGAGATCCTAATTCAGGGTAACAAGTTTGGACTAACAGTTACCCTCTAAACATAATGAGACCCATGGTGGGTATATAGCCAATGGTAGGCTGACAAATGTGTGACAACTGATTATGGCTCCCCCCCCCCCCAATATATGCACTATATACTTTTAAGTTTAATTTTGCATTATTGATCGAACATTCTTTCCATTCCTTCAATCTAGACAATTAATGAAACATGTCAAGAATTAGGGGAGGAAAGAGAAAATAGCTCAGTGTTTGGGGAAAAGATCCTCAGCCTCACATGGAGGTGTGATGTAGAAGGAAAGAGAGACTTCAGCCATCTGGGCATCTGCCAGAGCTCTCCAGTTTCTGCCCAAAGCTGATTGCTGACACCCTTTGCTTTTTGTTAAGGATAATTGTATCCATCACAATGTAGAGGAGCTGGTGAAATGCAATTCTGGACCAAATCTTCTTCCATGAGAAGGAAATGATGGCTGAAACAGAGAGGAACGTGGAGAGGGAAGCGGCTACTCTGTCTCTGAAAGCAGAGACACCCCAGGCATAGTCCAACAGGTACCTGGATCTTTGGAGAGCAGATTTCAAAGGGTTCTGAGGAAGGATATGTACGAGCCCAGGGACTCGCATTTTACAAGGAAGTTAGTTAGCTCCAGAAGGGAAGAAACTCTTAAGAATGAAATTCTGAACACCTAAAGAAACCATTCCAGGGAGGAGAGAAAGGGCACATTGGCTAAAGAGGCAGATTTGTACATGTAAGTATTCAGAGCCAGCTTTCATTTTTTAAATAGATGTGGACTTAACAGAACAGCAAGGTCAGGTATTGAAATGTAAACACAGAAGCATGGCATAGTCTTAAATGAACAGTCCAGATATTATAGAACTCAGGATAAGATGAGACAAATGAGGGTGTCTAGGGACAATAAAAGGATGCTTTTAATACTTTTTTTTGGGGAGGACCTGGGTTCAAATGTGATCTCAGATACTTCCTAGCTATGTGACCCTAGGCAAGTCACTTAACCCTGTTTGCCTAAGTCTTGCCCTTGTCCCTTAGAGTTGCTACTAAGATATAAAATAGGGTTAAAAAAAAGCTCTTTTGGGGAAAAGAAGAGGACAAATTTCTGGGAATATTTTCCAGAAAAGAAGACTTAAGTTAAGCTGGGTACCTGAGAGTAGAAGTAGAATCAATACATAGGAATTGCATTTGGCAGATTTACACTCCTTGTGACCATAATCTTCCTTATAATTAGAGATGTCCAAAGTGCTGCCTTTGAAGGGCAGGGGATAGGCAGGGATTCCTCTTTACTAAAAATCTTCATGTTTGGCCAGTTGTAAGTAGCATAGTGAAGGGAATTCCTATTCACCAGTGGACTAAATGATCTCTAAGGTTTCTTTGGACTGAGATTCTGTGATTCTGTGATGCCTAAACTGTGCCCTAACATTACAGTTTCCCTAGCCATGTCCTCTTGGCTTTTGGAGTACAAGAGAGTTCTTAATTGCCTTTGAAAAGTTCAAATAACTTGAACCACATGAATGACATTTTGTTGATTGAGGAGACTGAATTGTTTGTTGTAGATGGTCTTGGAAGAATTGAGTTCAGCAGAGACAAGATGCCATGGGACTGGAGATGGAAAGAATCTTTATTTCCTAAAAGTGGAACAAGGCAAATAATTTAAATTTAAGTCTTGATGAATTCAATGGATATCTATTTGTTGTAAAATGCCATAGAGCAGATGATTTGAGGAACAGTTTGGGACATCTACAAAATAGTGACTAAGAAGACTAATTATTAAGAGCAAGTCTTGCCAGACTAACTTCCTTTTACAAAAAAGGTTTCCAGACCTAGAGTAGATTGAGGAGAGGCTCTGGATATACTCTGTTGAGTTTCAGCTAGGTTTTTTTAGCCTCTCTTGCAATATTCTTTTTGAAAAAATTTCTGCTTTCTGTGTTAGAATTGATACTAAGTGTTGATTCCAAGGCAGAAGAGTAGTACGGGTTAGGTAAATGGGGAGAAGTAACTTGCTTAGAATCACACAGCTAGGAAGTGTCTGAGTTGAAGCCAGAACTACTAGTTCTAGGCCTGGCTCTTTATCTATTAAAACACCTTATGGCTTCTAAGATATTCTTTGAACAATATCTTTGTAATTCATGTAGATGATAAATAGTTGTGGAGTGGACAATTGCCAAGTTAGATAGGTGCAGAACTGGCTGATAGGATCAAATCATTCAAGGTTGACAAGGGAAGTTTCTAGTTGAGTATTCGAGGACTCTGAAGCCTTTTTTGGTTTACTATTTTAAATATATTTTTGATATTTAATATTTTATTAATATTTTTAGTTTCTTAGACAATAGGGTCTATTCCATGCTCATCAAATATGATGATGACCTATGAAGGGACAGTGAGAGTAATGGATGAAAACAGCACTATCTAAAAGCATCTCAAAGGTGTGGAGAGCAGTGAATGGAAGGTAGGAAGATGAAATTCATTTGTAAGAAATGTGAAATCTTGTACTTAGGTTTTTTAAAAGTCAATGGTACTAGTACCTACTGGTCAAGGAAGACAAGAACTCATAGACGCAGAGCATGGCAGTGTAAATTCAGTATGACTCAGCTTCATATTGCCTATGTGATAGACAAGAGAGTTAATGTGGCCTCAGGGAGCTTGTAGAGTCATGGAAAGCCCAGGACGAGGGAGGAAGTCCTGTGCTTTTTTGCACTGGTTAGGCCACACCTGCAATACTTTGCCTGGTTATTGTTTGTGTTTTAGAAGGGACATTGACAAGTTGAAACAGATACATGGGAATCAGGGTACTTACTGGAGGGATGCCAAATTATACCATGGTTTGAGTATCAGTTGAAAAAACTAAATATTTAGTTTAGAGAAGAGAATGTGAAGAACAAGATGGCTATCTTCAAATATGTGAATTGTTATCATGTGGAAATAAAGTTAAAATTTTTTTTCTGCTTGGTCTCCTAGGGTGGGGCCAGGAGCAATGAGTGGAAGTTGCAGAGGGGGCAGATTTCAGTTCAATATAAATAAAAACTCCCTAATAATTAGAGCTATGAGGAAATGGGGTAGTGAATTCCATGTTATTAGAGGTCTTTAAATAGAGGCAAGATGACAACTTGTTGAAGATGTTTAGATGTTATTTAAGTAGTTTTTAAATTAGATGATCTGTGGTGTCTAAATATGAGGATTTATGAACGTGTCAATCCTTAGGATTTGAACCCCATTTGAAATTTCAGAATCTGTTTAACAGAATACTAGGAAATGGATGAGCATTGTCTAATTGAGTTTGAGAGCTTTGTGGCTACCTAACTCTAACCAGACATGGTTGCTTTCATTCACTTTTGTAAGTAAAGGGACCTCTCTGTATAGGCTCAGGTGCCTGCCTTCCATGAAGGACTCACCTCAGCCATAAACAGGGGCCTCATCTTACATGATTGTTTCACAACTCCTCTTGTTTCACAACCCTCTGGGGGGAGCCAGAACTCAACTGTATCATGTTCTTAATTGTAGTCTCTGTGATTGTCACTAGTACTTTTCATAGGGTCATAGATTTAAAGCTGGAAGGGACCTTAGAAGTTATTTATTCCAATCTCCTTCATGACAGATAAGGAATCTGACATTTATAGAGGTCAAGGTTCACGCACTAGTTGGTGTCAGAATCAGGCTTTGAACTGTCGTCTTCCTGACTCCATATCCAGTGCATCATCCATTGTGTACACCACCTTCTAAAAGGCCTTTAATGGACACCATTATGTAATTATATCCAAAATTTATGCCCAAGTCAAAGAACCTTTGAAGAATTTTTGCAGCCAATTGCCAATATGACCCTCACCACATTCTAGTCTGCTTCTGGCATCCCGTGCTTGCTGAGATGACATCTCTTTTTCAGCATCATCTCCTAGTTCCATGGCCTGCTGTCATTCCTCTTGTATGATTGTGGGCCATGGTTTGTTTTCCATTTTTTCCTTCCCTACATATCAAATGACACATTAAAGTTAACCTTTCATCCACTTACTTCTCTTATTTGGATGGGCATCCAAACAAGGCAAACTACACATAGTTTTTCTCCACTAGCTCCTTCCCATCTAGTTTTGATCCAATCTTCCCAATCCTAATTTAATGAAGTGGTTCTCTCAAGGGTTACCAAAGACATCAAATACAATGGCTTTTTAGCCTACTCTTCCTCCTTCTTCTTCATTTCTGTGCTGCATTTGCCAATATTGGTCACCCTTTCTTTCTCTGTGTCTCCTCCTCTGTTGGCTTCATTAACTCTCCTAATAATTGTCTTGTCTCCTTATGCTTCTGTTCCCTTCATGGACACTGTCTTCTCAACCATTACTAATGTTCCCCAGAATTGTGTTCTTGACCATCTATGACTTAAACAATCACGTCTATACCTATGATCCCACATCTTTAACCTTCCTTTTGAGGATAGAGTTCCATATCTCCCATGGCCCCAGGGCCGGGCAGGACATCTTTGTCTGGATGCCTCACCCACTAGTTCTTCAAAACCAACATACTCCAAACCAGATTTATTATCTTTTTCCCTAAAGTTGTCCTTCTCCCCTCTCTGTAGTGACAAGACCTTTTAAAACGTCTCATGTTTGAACCATTTGATATTTCTTTCCTTTCATTTTTCAGATCTAATTGGTTGCTGTATCTCATTGATTGTACCTCCACGAGCTTATATATCTATTCCTTATTCTCTGTTCTCTTGCCACTGCCCAACTCTGAATCAATGAGTCAATGAGTACAGGTTCTCATTCAACATTCATCTATATTCCTTCAGCAGCTCCCTAAGAGGCCTTCTGACCTCTACTCTTTTCTCCTTCCCACTTAGCCTTTGTACTGGTCTCGACCCATCTTCCTTGTTCATAAACCCGATCGTTTCATTCTTCTGTTCAAAGATCTTCGGTGGTGACTCATTATGTGTAAGGTCAAGTTTGGACTCCTTTCCCTGACAATCAAGACCTTTCACAATTTGCTACCTCTGCATTTCCAGTCTTCTCCCATTCTACTGCCTCCTGTGTATTTACTCCCTGTTCCCTGGACATGTCTTGCATTTTTTTTTGCCTCGTTTTCCTTTTTTAGGTTTATGTTCTCTGTGTTCCAGCGTTTTTTCTCCCATCCTTCAAAGTTCAACTCAAACTTCACTTCCTTTGTGAGGTGTTCTCTGGCCTCTTTGTTGCTTTCCATGTCAGAGTTGTACATTCTCCATTGCTTAGCACAGTGTTCTACATACCATAGACATTTCATAAATGTTTATTAAATTTAATTAAACACTCTTAATCCTATCGAGTCTCCCTGACCTAAAAGTTATTCTGGACTCTTCACTCTCACTCACTTTCTCCCCTGGCCCCTGTCCAATCAGTTGCCAAAGACTTTTCTTAACCCTCTTACACTCCAGCCCTTCTAGATGAGGATTTATCATTTTTCACCTGGACCATTGCAGTAGTCTTTGGATTTTTCTCCCTTCTCTAGTCTGTCTCACAGAGATGCCAAATTGATATTCATGAAGCAGAGCCCTGACCATGTGATTTCTCTGTTCAAATACTCCAGGGTTCCCTTTTTCTATTTTTTATTTTTTTAAACCCTCACCTTCCATCTTAGAATCAATACTGGTTATTGGCTCTAAGACTGAAGAGCAGTAAGGGCTAGGCAATGGCGGTTAAGTGACTTGCTTAGGGTCACAGAGTTGGGAAGTGTCTGAGGCCAATTTTGAACCTAGGACCTCCCATCTCTAGGCCTGGATCTCCATCCACTGAGCCATCCAACTGCCCCTTCCATTTTTCTAGCACACTTTACAAACTAATTTGTTCAACTATTTTTTTTACCAAAATTATTTGGTTTTAATTTCTATTAAGGTAATTTAATAACAAGTGTATATTAAAAAGATGGCATATTACAATACAAAGAATACTGGATCTGTAGGACAGAATATCTAGTTGAGTTCAAATCTTTTCTCTGGCATTTTCTACCCATGTATTTAGGGCAAGTCACAAACCTCCTTATAACTAAGGGTTCTCATTTGTAAAAAGAAGGGCTTGGAGCAAGTGGAAACTTTTAAAATTCGCTTATAATCTGGAGCCAGCCTAATTTTGCAGATTGGTGACACACTAGTCCTCTCCAGGCACTCTGAGTTCTGGCCAAGTTGGCTTGCTTGTGCTTGTTTCCTATGGGGGACCTTCCATCTCCAGCCCCCAAGGATTTTCTCAATCCGTGTCCCCATGCCTGGAATGCGTTTCCTCTCTGCTTACTGTTTCAGCCTCTACTTCCCTTCAGGGCTCGAGGGGACCTTTACTGATTTTCCTCTTTGTGGATTTACCCCTCCCTGAAGCTACTTTTTTGCTGATTTCACACATATAATATCTATTAGTCTACATTTATGTCACAACTCGCTCCCCTCTCCCAGGAGAGGAACCTTCTTTGAGGGCAGGAGTTGTTTCATTTTTGTCTTTGTACACCTAGCACAGTGCTTACTATATATGAGTAAAGTGAATGACCAGGGAAGGATTCGGGGTGACTTTCGGTGTCGTTCACTGGACGCTGCATATTCCAACTTTGATGGTCCCTAAAACTGAGTTAATTTTTTTGACTTCCATGTCATGATGTTGACTCATATTGACCCACTAATCAATTAGAACTTCTAGATAATTTCTACAGAAACTTGTCTACCCACCTCTCTTTACCTGTTCTTATACAATTAATTCTTTGAATTAAGGGGTTGGACCTGAAACGGGGGAGGGATAATGGTCATCTTGCTGTATTCTGGCCATAATTATAGAAAAAAAAATATATATATATACACACACGTATATGTATATATGTATTTATACCTTCTGTCTTAGAATAGATACTAAGTATCAGTTCCAAGGCAGAGGAGTGGTAAGTGTTAAGTAATTGGGGTTAAGTGACTTGCCCAGGGTCACATCATTAGGAAGTGTCTGAGTCTACATTTGAACACCAGACCTCCAGTCACCTAGATACCGTGACCATCAATATCTTTAATCCTAATTCTGTCATCCATTGTGTTAGCTATTCATTTCAGCTTTGTACCATCTCCAAAGCAGATAGACTCTTTTTTAAAAAAACCATCACCTTCTGTCTTGGAATCAATACTGTGTCTAGGAAGTGTCTAAGTCCAGATTTGAACCCAGGACCTCCCATCTCAAGACCTGGTTCTCACTCCCACCCAGCTGCCCCTTAAAGACAATGTTTGCTGTAAGGATGCATCCATGAAATTTTATTGTGTTTAGGTAGATTGAAGACAATGTCAGTGATGAGAAAGTCAGGAGATGTTGTGGGACACCTTCAGTGAGGATTAAAAACAGCACCAAGGCCAGCTGCCATACTGATGGTAAATGATTTAACTTGAAGAGGCTACGAGACAAGAGTAAAGTGGAGGGACGGTTGGTACACGACTTTCTGTTCCCAGATGATTATGCACTCGATGCAGCCTCTTAGACTGACATGCAACAGAGCATGGAACAATTCTCAGCTGCTTGTGCCAATTTTGGCCTGATGATTGGCTCCAAGGAAACAGGAGTTCTTACCACCAACCAGCACTGCATCCTCCATAAGCAGAACCATCAGTTACAGAAATGGAGAAATGCTACGGATCAGCTTGCTTCCCTTGGCAGCATACTCTTCAGCATTGCCCCCATAGATGAGGTTGGTGCACTCATTGCCAGAGCTAGCTCAGAGTTTGGGAGGTTTGGAAGGAAAGTGTGACAGACAAGAGGCATTAGGCTGCCTCCCAAACTGAAGGGCAGCTGAGTACTTGGACTGAACTCATTGTTGTATGTTTGTGAAACCATGGCAATCTACCAGCGCGTGGCCAGGAAATCGAATCACTTCCATTTGAATTGTCTCAGGAATATTCTGAAGATCTCCTGGCAAGATCAGTTACTAGACTCTGAGATACTTTCTTAAACTGGACTGCCAAGCACTTGGACTGTACAGCAGAACGTGCAACTCCAATGGGCTGGCCATGTTGTTTGAATGCCAATCATGTTTGCCTAAAAGACTATTTTACAGAGAATTCACACGGAAGTCGGAAGAAGTAATGCAAGGACACAAAAGATCTCTCTGAAGAACTTTGGTGTTAATTGGGAGGCAGGAGAGACACTGGCACAAGATGGTTCAGCATGGCGTTCGTGCATCAAAGTGGGCCATGCTCAATGAACAGAGGAGGATTTCGGTAGAGCAAAAGAAACAGGAGATGCACAAATTTAGAGACTTCTACACTCCAAATATTCATGTGGGCTGAGTCGTAAATAAGTGAACAGAAACTCATGTGGCCCATTAGAGTTAGCTAACTGCAGACTATGTTTTACATTCCATCTGCCATCCCAGCCTTATGGCTTCCCAAACCAGAATACACACCATTCGCGGCCATTTCTTTCCTATGTGTTGCTTTCTCCCACTAGAATGTAAATTCCTTGAGAACAGAGCTGACTCTGTATTTGTATCTCCAGGGTTTAAGTGATTCAGCACCAGTGGTCTCACTTGAATCGGTGAAGAAATTCTATCAGTGCAAGTCTATGGTTTATAGTCTAGTTGCCAAGATTTGCCAAGAGTTTAAGTGATTTGCTAGGTCAGCACAGGTCAGAAGAAAGACTTGAAGGCACAACTTCCTGACTCCAAGACTAGCTCCCTAGACCACTTTGATAACTTTTGCATTGGCACCTAATAAATGGTATCTATTGGGGGCAACTGGGTAGCTCAGTGGATGGAGAGCCAGGCCTAGAGACAGGAGATCCTGGGTTCAAATCTGGCCTCAGACACATCCCAGCTGTGTGGCCCTGGGCAAGTCACTTGACCCCCATTGCTTACTCCTTACCACTCTTCTGCCTTGGAACCAATACACAATGTTGATTCCAAGATGGAAGGTAAGGATTTAAAAAATCAATCAATCAATCAATCAATCAGTAAATGGTATCTATTCACGTGTGTATACATTCTTCTTCTGTGGCATTTAAAAGAGTGGATGCCATAAACTGTAAGAGTTAAATAGTTGAAGGTCATAAACTGTAGTGAGTTAAAATAGTGGAAGACTTAAATTGTTGTAGATAAAAGAATGGGTGAGTAAATTGTGACCACAGGAAATATGTTTTCACTACAGTGTTTTGTTTTTAAATCAAAGATAAGGTGGTCACCAGGGAAATATTCCCAATTATGAAATATACCCAAGTCAACTGGGTTTTATAGAGATTTTAATTAATAATACAACGAGGAATCAAAGAAAGAAGAAAGAGAGGGAAAAAAGGAATAAATATGAAGGGCCTTAAGCCAACATGGTCTAGACCTGAGTCTTAAGAGAGAGAGATCAGTCAGTCTTTTATCACTCACCACAAGATCTAAGAAAGGATATAGACACCAGTTCAGCCAGCCATCCTTCTCCATTCTTCTGACTGTCCTCAAGAGCCTCTTCTAAGAGACTCCTTCCAGACTGTTTTTTCAGAGCCTCTTAACACTCTCCTTAGAGCCTGTATTTCAAGAGCCTCCCTTTCAACAGACTGTCTTTTTCTTATATAGGGGGTTTTCTCCTATGTCACCTCCCCTAAGTTCTTCCATTTACCAATTACAGTAGGCGTTTTCCAAAGGACAGCCCATTCTGAATTCACACCTGAGTAGACTAATCCTTTTAGTAATCCACAACTGAGTAGGCTAGAATCTCTGAGTAAGTTTTTTCCTCTTTGCTCCTTGTAAGTTCACAAGTTGCCTGACTTTTATAGGTACTTAGCACCCCTTTGTATTAATTCTAAAAATAGGCATGGCTTAAGTATGGGTTTAAGTACTTTTCATTGTTCAGCAGGGAGTTTTCTCCCGTAAAGTAGGCTTAAGTATGGGTGGAGTAGAGGTCTTCACATTTTTGATCTAAGTAGAGTTCTCACTGTCCAAATGGGGAATGGTCCCAATAGGGAATTGTCCCAATGGAGAATTCCCCAATGGGGAATTTTTTAACATTCACAAGTCTGAGAAATTTCAAGATTCACACTTCTCAGTTAATTTTTATTTTATTTTCAAACCAAAAAAAACCAAAAACCTTCTCCCATATCATTACCCTCATCCCCATTGAGAAAGAAATAGAAAACCCCTAGTACAAACATCTTTAGTCAAACAAATCAAATGCCTTATGCATTCATTCTTTCATTAATAGTAAGTGGCAACTTGGAAGGAGAACTCTAGTTCTGTGCCCCAAGATTCTGCCCTTGGTCCTTTGAACTTTAATATTTTAATCATTGTTTTGGGGCCTCTAGCTATCTTTAGGGCTAGGTTCAAATATGGCTGCCTCAATCGTCCTTTCTTTTTTTTAACAATTAGCACATCTTTCCCCCCCATCCCCAAGTTACTGGGTATTTCTCTAAAATAAAGTCTGACTGTGATTGTGTTGCATTCCCCCCAGTACAAGGCATTGTCTTTCATGCTGGAAGAGTAGTGAAATGATACTATTTCGGGGTCAAAATCCAACTGTGACTGGTCTACCACATTGGAATGGTCCACAATTTAAAAGTGTGTGAACCATATCATCTGTGATCCAGCTTCTTAGGCTGCTTCTGCTCTTGGTTTTCCTTCCTTTAGACCCTTCTCAGCTTGGTTCTCCTCTCGATCATTTTAAGTCGGCTCAGTTTACCCTTAGCTCCTGAGTTTGTCTGTTCCCTTGGCCCTCATGGGTCTGTTCTGCAATCAGTCCCATCCTTTGTCTTGGTCTCCTGTTAACAGTCACTGAGAGAAGACACTGCCTTCAAAAAGTAGTTGCAGCCTTACTTGGAGTTGTTGGCACCTTAACCTCATGGTTCCGATTAAGCATCAGCTGGATTTAGATGTTGATAACTTGAATCTAGAAAGGACCTATTCTTTAAAAAAACCTCATTTTTAATGAGAGAAGTATCATGAGTGAAATAACTCATCATGCTTACCTGCTAAGTATTTTCTCCATGACAGGTCTAGAAGAACATTTCTTGGGATTTTTCTAAGGTGGGTAGAGAAGAGGTCTATTGACCTAGTGATGGAAGCAGGCTAACTCCTGAGCATGTTCTAGGAGATGGTCTGCTTTCGTTCTTTTCTAGAGATGCATGACTTTCATAAAACCAGCTGGGAAAGTTCTCTTGCTACCATACTATTAGATAAAGATTCTGGACATTGGAGACCATGACTCATATTACCTTCCTATTCTCCAATCCTCCCCAAAGTACAGACACTCCAGGTCACTCAGCAAGATGCTGAGTTAATCCCCTCACAAAACAGAGTCACCATCTCTTTCAGCTATAACTCCTTTTGAAAAATTCTAGATGTATCATCATTCCTATTAACAATAAGAAGGAAATGCCCAGATCACTGAGGCTGAAGAAGCCCAGTCATAGTCTTCCTTTGTGCTCTTCTCAAAATTGATAGACTGAAGGGTTGATCCCATGGAGACTATTGTCTACTGTGATCTCATGACTTCAAAAGTTTCGAGACATTTCTTAATAAAAAGTCACTCATGGGTCCCATCTGAGATGCCAACAACTCCCATGTTCTATCTGGCTTTTAAATGACATGCTTCTTGGCCCATATTTTCTAAAATGAGAACCTCTACATACATAAAAGGCCATACTCTAGACCTCTCAGTCTAACTTATTTAGGGAACAATATTTCAAAATGGAGTATTGTGAGCTCACATACTATGGCCCTAGTTGAACCATATGGTTCTGAGTGTCACAATTTAAGGATATTTGTGGTTGGATATTATCAAGAAGAGGGCAAGGTGGAGGGAGAAGGGATTTGAGATCATATCATGTGAGGATTGGTTGAAGGAACTGGGCATGTATAGGGGAAGGCTGGAGGTAATAGGGAGGGGCATGCTAGCTATCTTCATGTATTGGAAGTTTAGTCATATGGAAGTGTTATTGTGCTTGTTCTAGGGTGTTTTTGTCTCAAAAAGGCACATCCAGGAGCAATAGAAAGATGTTATGAAGAGACCAATTTAGGTTTGATGTTGGGAAAGATTTTGTGGCAATGTGAGCTGTCCCAGAGTGAACTGGGAAGCTTTGGGAGGTGTTGGGTTCCCCCTCCTTGATGGTTTTCAGACAGAGGATAGATGACATTTATCACACATACTAGAATTGGGATTTCTTATATGTATGATTTGGACTGGAGTACTAAGTAATCCCTTCCAACTCTTAAATTCTATGATTTCATGATCTATCTATGGATCAACTATGTGGCAAAGACTCTTGGAATTCCCTGAGATGATGGAAGGCTCTAGAGAGATTGCTAACAGTAAGAACAAACCCTTTAGGGCAAAAAACAGTTTTAGAAATATGCTTATCTAGACATCTTCACACCCAGGGAAAACTATTGTCTATCTCAAGGGGGAGAACCGTCCACCTCCTTTGAGCCACTAAAAACAAATTAACTTGGATCCTAATACTGCTCAGGCTTTTAAGAAAATGTTGGTAGTGGCACAATTTCAGATTGGCATCATTTCCTATAAAAGTCACCTTTGATTTACTTAAATTCTTTCTAACTATTGCAAAGAAATTGATAGCTCAAAAAATGGTATGAGGGAAGTCTGGAAAAATCTATCTACTTATCAAAACAGTACTACTGGGTTTTAAAATGTGCTTTAAATGCTAATCACAGCTAAGCAAAATATCCATTTTATTATCCTTTTAAAAACAAAAATATAACTTGTTACAGTTGTCATGTGGATAGAAGTTTTAGGGGAGAACCACAATCTATAGATATGCCAAACTTGATAGGAGAGGTTATTAGTGTATTCTTTGGGAGAATATGATCAAAATTTGGTCCAACTAAGACACATTTTAGAGCAAATTATCCTAAGAAGATTGACAAAGTCAAGACAGTAGTGCTTTCCTCTCCTAGGATATGTTTGGTTTTGTTTCATTAATCAGAGGCCACGGCTTTTTGTTGGGATGTCTCTGTGTGTATTTGTGCATGGATACATGTATATGTATGTTTTACTTTGTAGCTACAAGAAGTATTGGAGAAGGTACTCTCCATGTCTGTTAATTTTCTTGGTTCCAAGATCTCAAGCTGATGGGTATCTAAAAATGTTTTCCCATGGTGTCTCTAAACTTCCAAGGCACACACAAATGGCCTTTAATTTGGGAATAGATAAAGTAGCAGAACTTTGGTGAATAAAAAATAGAAATTTTTAGAAAGGCATTAACTTCTGCAATTGTAAAAAAAAATTGAGCAAAAACCTTTTTACAAATTTTCTTTTTGTCCCACTATAATGTGGTGGCTACTTGGGCAACCATGAAGAAAGATAAAGGAGGAACTTGGCAGGAAATGCTTTACTTTGCCCTTATGTCTCACCAGCTTTTATTTGCAGACTAGAATCCATGAATAATAAATCACCAAGTTTGGAGGTCTTATGTTTAAGAGATAATGGTATATGGAACTTTCTGAGACCTCTGATGACACAGGAATTAACTCCAGAGGAATGAACAGAACCTGTTGTAGAGAGAAAAAGTGGTTATTATTATTATAGTCCCTTGGATTGAGTTGGGTTATTATTATTATAATCTTCCATTAGTTTGTGACTAAAAGGCTGTCAGGGGCTCTTGAGTGACTGTTCTGTTTCTGATGGTAGTAACTCCCAAGCTATTGTCATCAGCTTGTAAGAGCTAATATTTCATGTTGTAGAAGAACTTGAGAAATTTTGTACCATTGTTGACTAAGATCCCTCCAATATCCCAAAGAGAAACAGAAACATTTTACCGGATGATCTTAATGCCAGTGTTGAAAGAGATTCCAAACCTGAATGGAGTTAATGTACAAAGAAATGGGGAAAAGTGGTTTAAAAAATTACACTGTTTTCCTCTTGTTTTTACTTCACTTTCATTTCTTATATATTCTTCTTCACATATTGAGAAAGTGATCCCTTGTAAAAAAGAGTTTGTATTAAAAGATTAGGAGAAAAAGAAGCAGTTTGGGAAAACTAATCACCTTATTAAGCGAGTTTGACTTTCTGTCTCTGACTCTCTCTCTCTCTCTCTCTCCATATATATACAACAAAAGTTTTGTAGTACAAATATATGTACATATATATATATATATATATATAGTGTTGTTGTTTGGGTGAGTGTTTTTGCACATGATTCATTTAATTTGTATTGTTGTAGTTGTGGGTTATATGTTTTTTAGCCCATCTTACTTTACTTTGAATCTATTCATATAAATCTTCCCATGCTTCTCTGAATTCTTTGGGAAATAAGAAAATTTAATGCCAATGATAAATAATTTTAAAGCAAATGTTCTATTATATTGTTCAATCAGGGGGAAAACCAGCATAATCCTTGTTTTCTTCTCTCTTTACATTTTTCTACTTCAGTGATCACATCTTCTCTCCTGGCTTAAATTATCACATAGGATTTCATTGTTGGGCACTTAATATAAGTTGGATCTGAACAGGAATCCCTTTTACAAGTGATCATCCAACCTGTTGTTGAAAACCTCCAGAATTTGGGAATTCATTAGCTACTCCACCAGCCTTTTCCATTTGTGAATAGCTCTAATAATCAGACAATGTTTCCTTATTTTCAGTCTTTTCCTGATCTCTAAAATTTCATTGTTTTAATCTCAGCCTTCTGGAGACACACAGAACAAGGCGAATGCTTTTTCCTACATAGTAGCACGTTAAATAATTGAAGATTCTATAGGATTGTGTCTTCCCACAGCCTTCCCCAACATCTCTCATATTTCCAATGGCTCATTAAATGACATAGTCCATAGTTCTCTCATGATCCCTTGGATGCCCTGCCCTGGAAGCATTCCAGTTGATTGGGCATCTTCAAAGTTGGCAACTAGAACTAAACACATCATTCAAGACATAACTTGACTTGGGCAGAGTATAGGAGGGTTAGTCCTGCCTTACGTTATTGTACCTAGCCTCTTTGCTTTTTTGACTGTCACACAATTAACTTATATTAAGCTTGCAACCCACTAAAATCCTATTTCTTTCATATAGATTATTGTCATTCCAGGCCATCTTAACCTCTTAACTCTTTACTGAGGTATTTTGAGTTTTTGAGTCCATGTTTGATACTGTATATTTAGCCATTTTAAATTTCATCTTATTTGACAAAATAAGATGGCCTGTTCAGAGTCAAAGCAACTTAATAGATAGAGTCCTGGATATGGAGTCTGGTTTTGAATCCCTCCTCAGACAAGTCTAAGCCCCTCATTTTACAGATTGGGAAACTAATAGCAAGAGAGGTGAAGCCATTTATTTGCTCAAATTCACAAAGGCTGCAAGTGATGGCTTGGGTAGTTGTTCAAACTCAGGTTCTTGGAATCCAAATCCAGAGCTATTTCTGCTGTGCCTCAAGACCTGTACTTCTCCCCAACATAGCCCCCAAAGCCTTTTTTATCATCCATGGCATTCTCCCTCAACTTCAACTCTTTGAGAATATTATAGCAGTAACATGAGTGATAATATATTAAAATCTTTTCCATTACAAGTAAACCCAAAATTTTAACATTTATTTAAACTATTTTGAGTTCCAACTTCTCTCCTTCCCTTTTCCACTCCTTGAGAAGGCAAGCAATTTGATATGGATTATTCATGTATAGTCATGCAAAACATATTTCCATATTAGTTATGTTGCTAAAGGAAATGCAGAAATAAAAAATAAAAGCATGAAAAACAAAAAAATTTTTAAAAAAGTATGCCTTGATCTGTGTTCAGATTCCATCAATTCTTTCTCTGGCAGTAGATAGCATTTTTCATCATATTTTCTTGGATTATTATATTGCTGAAAATAGCTAAATCATTCAAAGTTGATCATCATACAGTATTATTGTTATTATGTATAATGTTCTTGTGGTTCTGTTCTCTTTATTTTGCATCTGTTCATATAAGTCTTCTCAGATTTTTCTGAAAGCATCTTGCTTGCATTTCTTATAGCACAATAATGTTCCATCATAATAACATATCACAGTTTATTAACCCACTCCTCAGTTGATGAGCATGATGATGATATTTTTCTAGTATCATGCTATTCTTACAGTCATCATCTCTTAGCTGCCATTGTTTCCATCTTCTTCACAGAACCATTTTTTTTAAACCCTTACCTTCCGTCTTGGAGTCAATACGGTGTATTGGCTCCAAGGCAGAAGAGTGGTAAGGGCTAGGCAATGGGGGTCAAGTGACTTGCCCAGGGTCACACAGCTGGGAAGTGTCTGCGTTCACATTTGAACCCAGGACCTCCCATCTCTAGGGCTAGCTCTCAGTCCACTGAGCCACCCAGCTGCCCCCCAAAGAACCATTTTTGAGGAATCTTAACTGTTTAATAGTTCCCTATTAGAATTCACTTCAATCTCATTAGACAATCTTCCCTTTTCTTCCTTGCTGTAATAATTTCATTTTGTGTCATTAGAATTAGCTACCTCTCTAGAATTTCAGACTAGGGATACTACCTATATTTTCTTCATATTCTTTTAAAGTCTTCTTTAAGACTTAATATAATTAGAAGGATAGTCATTGCTCATGGTTGGGTCATGCCAATATAATAAAAATGATCATATTACTTAAATTTAAAGATGTATTGCCATTACAATTAACAATCAAGAAATTACTTGATAGAGTTAGAAAAATAATCATACAATTCATTTGGAGGAAGAAAATGTCTAGAATTCCAATGGAACCAATAAGGGAAAAAGTAGGAATAAATAGGAAGTAATGCTCCCAGACCTCAAACGCTAATTATATTATAAAGTAGTAATCATCAAAACTAATTGGTTCTCATAAAAAAACAAAAACAACGACAGAATGTTGAAACAGAACTAGCCAAGAAAGAATTAGAAATAGTCAAGTCCAGTAAGCAATTCAGCGTTGGTCTCAAGAACATAACTTGAGGAAGAACTTCCTGTTTGACAGGAAGTGCTAGAAAACTGGAAAGAGAGCAGACTAAAAATAAAAAAAGAGGTTTTGACCAACATCTTATTCTATATGCCACAGTAAGTTCCATGTGAATATATGACCCAAATATGAGAGGTCAAATGATTTTAAAACTGGAGGGAACTAAAAGTACCATTCATAGCTAAGCCTAGGAACTAGAGGATAGAGATGGTGAAAGACAAAAGAGGCAAGAAAGTTGTATACTAATAAAATGAGTGCAGGTAGGATAAAAAGGAAAATACTTTGCATGAAAATTTTCTATGGATCCAACATCTAAGATCTGTATTTGTTAATTTCCTCTGTTAAGACCTAGACAGATAAGTAGTCAAAGGATATAAAGAAATAGTTCTTAAAATAAGAATGAAAAAATATTAACAACCAGCTGAAAGATTGAGTCATATCCATCATAATGAGGGAAACACAAATTGAAGCCGCTTTTAAGTTTTTCCCAGCAAACTGTCAAAGGTGGCCAAAGTCAGAAATAATCAATGTTGGAGAGATAGTTAGTTAGTTAGTGGTAGTCTCTCCGTGATCGAGAATGACTATTGTCTTTGTGCAGTTTCATCTACGGTGTACTCTCATGTGGCTTTGGAGTCCAAAGGCTGAGGCGCAGAGTTTGTGGCACATGGGGCATGGGACGCCAGTTGTTATGGGATTGGGATTTATTGGAGAGATAACAGGAAAGCAAAAGCATTAATGGCTTGTTAGTTGAATTATAAATTGACATAGTATTCCTGAGAAGAAATTCTGAATTATGTTTTTTTAAAAAACTGACAGATTTTCCATAAACTCTGGACTCTGAAAACCAACTGCTGGATGTATGGCCCAAGGTACTTGGGCAAGTCACTTAACCTGTAACACTTTACCTCATTTTCCTCACTTCTAAAATGAAGAGATTGGTCTAGATGACCTCCGAGAGCCTGTCTAGTTCTAGAGCTATGATTTGGTGATCTCTGAGGTCCTAGGTGCCATGATCCTAAAACCACACATTATATATCTTAGGGCTTCTGATGGATGATGTTAACTCACCATCCTCAGAGTGAGGAGACAATGTGAAAGCAATTCTGTGCTTTGGGAATGGGGTTGCATAGCAGAGCATGGAGTGGAAAAGATACTGTGCTGGGTAGAGATGACTAACAAATGAGCAACACAAGGGGCAAAGACAGACTTTACCAATACTTTTGCCAAGGGCCAGCCTTGGTTCTCAGTCATCGTATCTAGAGTTAAGCCTTTATTGTCACTGAAATACAAGCCGTGTTGACCATGGACAAGTCCCTGTCGCCTCTCTGGGTTTCTCTTCTGTTAAGGCATAAATGATCTTGAAGGCAATTCCCAGTCTAATGTCCTGCAGCTTACCTTTGGCTACCTTCATCAGTGTCTTACGTGTCACACTGTGCCCTAGCGATAAACAAAGGACGGTAGGCATTTGGCTTTAAAGAATGAGAAACCAAATTACGTGACTGATAAAATCATGGTCAATAGCATTAAACCTGAAAGTGAGACAGTAACAAACAGCCGGAGAGTAAGTGTGTGCCCATGTGTGCATGTGGATGTGTGTAGGGAAACTGTTCTAAGGAAACTGGGTTATTCCATGTGGTTCTGAATTCAGATTTGAAAAGAACAGAGTATCCTTGCTTTCCTTCATCCATTCTTACCTTTTTCATTTTGGGGGGGAGGGGAAGCATGCTCTTAACTTGTGCAAACCATCTCCAGCCCATTAAAAGATTAGCTACCCAGAGAGAAAGATTTGATGCTTTCAAAAAAAGTTCTCCAACACAATTCGTTTCTTTGCCAGAAGCCCTGACTAAAAACACTCCTCAGAGTGAAGATCCTGGTGTTAAATGTTTATGTTAAGCCAGATGTAGAGATTATCTGCAGATAGGACAGTTCTTGCTGAAAGTGTTTAACCAGCTCCACATTTTTTTCCCCCTGAAAACAAAACAAAACAAACACAAGTGGTTGAAACTGGTTTAAATGGCCTTAAAACCTTTTCATGTGTTACACGGGACATATTTTATGCTGACATTTGCTTGGGTTGGGGGTACATCATATCCTTCTCTCTATGAGAAACCATGTTTTTCTGTATCTTTCGTGCATCCTAACAATAATAATAAATATTATAAATGTAATAAATATAATGCATAATAATTTGATGTAATAATATTTATATGTAACTAGCATTATGTATGATAACATAACTGGCATATAATTATAAATAGCATTTCCATAGTTCTTTAAGGTTCACAAAGTACTTTGAATAGTTATATCTCATTCAGGCCTCAAGCATGCCTATGAGGTTTGTGCTACTATTATCTCAATTTTACAGATGAAGAAACTGAGCTTAAGAGAGGCTTATGTGACTTGCCTAGTGTGTAATTGGAAGTCTGTTACCCTAATAACTATATTTCCCAGGAGCCCACTGACTTCCTGGCATTACATGCTTCCTGTAGACAGGGGGATATATGGGGTGGGGTTCCTGGTCTCAGTCTCTTTGCTTCCTGGGTTGCATCTGTGGTGGTAAACAGAGGTTTTTGAACAGGTAGATTAGGCATGGGCATATAGTTTTTTATTTTGTTACCTTTTTTATTCCTTTATTTCTGATGATCATTAATAAATATTTTAAAATATAATATTAAAATATAATATTGAAAATAAAACAAAATATAATACTCTCTTAAATATAATAGAAAATAAATAATATAATAAAAATAAAATATTGTTTGAGATTAATTTAATTTTTACACTAGTATACATCTATCTGAGGCAGGATTTGAACTCTGGTCTTCCTTACCATAAATCCAGCCCTTTACACCCTCTATACCCAAATGCACAAGAATGTTCAGGGCTTGAATGAATTCCCTGATTTGGTTGCATCTGTTGTTAGTGGTTCACGGTCACTTTGACTTCTTTTTACAGTCTTTGAAATAGAATCATCCCTATTTTTTGTCCTTTTGTGTGAGGATGCTGGAGGACAAATCCCATCAAGCTCTGCAGAGGATGGGGCTTTCACAAATGTGAGACTTTCCTCAGAATATTCATGACATGTTCTTTTTTTTTTTTTTTAAACCCTTACCTTCCGTCTTGGAGTCAATACTGTGTATTAGCTCCAAGGCAGAAGAGTGGTAAGGGCTAGGCAATGGGGGTCAAGTGACTTGCCCAGGGTCACACAGCTAGGAAGTGGCTGAAGCCAGATTTGAACCTAGGACCTCCCATCTCTAGGCCTGGTTCTCAATCCACTGAGCTACCCAGCTGCCCCCTACATGTTCTTTTTTTAAATTAAATTAAATTAAATTAATTTATTTATTGAAAATTTTATTTAGTCAATTTAGAACATTATTCCTTGGTTACAAGAATTATATTTCTTTCCCTCCCTCCCCTTCCCCCATACTTCCTGTAGCCAATGCGCAGTTCCACTGGGTTTTACATGTGTCCTCGATCAGAACCTATTTCCATGTTGTTGATGTTTGCACTAGGATAGTCATTTAGAGTCTACATCCTCAATCATATTCCCCTCGACCCATGTAATCAAGCAGTTTTTCTGTGGTGTTTCTGCTCCCACAGTTTTTCATCTGAATGTGGATAGTGTTCTTTCTCATAGATCCCTCCAAGTTGTTCAGGATCACTGCATTGCCACTAATGGAGAAGTCCATTACATTCAGTTGTACCACAGTGTCTCAGTCTCTGTGTACAATGTTCTCCTGGTTCTGCTCCTCTCACTCTGTATCAATTCCTGGAGGTTGTTCCAGTTCACATGGAATTCCTCCACTTTATTATTCCTTTGGGCACAATAGTATTCCATCACCAACATGTGCCACAATTTGTTCAACCATTCTCCAACTGAAGGACATCCCCTCATTTTCCAATTTTTTGCTACCACAGAGAGCACCGCTATGAATATTCTCATATAGTACTTTTTCCTTATTATCTCTTTGGAGTATAAACCCACTAGTGCTATGGCTGGATCAAAGGGCAGACAGTCTTTTAATGCCCTTTGGGCATAGTTCTAAATTGCCCTCCAGAATGGTTGGATCAATTCATAACTCCACCAGCAGTGCATTAATGTCCCGACTTTGCCATATCCCCTCCAATATTCATTACTTTCTTTGCTGTCATGTTAGCCAATCTGCTAGGTGTGAGGTGATACCTCAGAGTTGTTTTGATTTTTATCTCTCTGATTATAAGAAATTTAGAACACTTTTTCATGTGCTTATTAATAGTTTTGATTTCTTTATCTGAAAATTGCCTATTCATGTCCCTTGCCCATTTATCAACTGGAGAATGGCTTGATTTTTAGTACAATTGATTTAACTCTATAAGTTTGAGTAATTAGACCTTTGTCAGAGGTTTTTGTTATGAAGATTTTTTCCCAGTTTGTTGCTTCCCTTCTAATTTTGGTTGCATTGGTTTTGTTTGTACAAAAGCTTTTTAATTTAATGTAATAAAAATTATTTATTTTACATTTTGTGATTTTTTTCTAACTCTTATTTGGTCTTAAAATCTGTCCTTTCCCAAAGATCTGACATGTATACTATTCTGTGTTCACCTAATTTACTTATAGTTTCCTTCTTTATATTCAAGTCATTTACCCATTCTGAGTTTATCTTGGCGTAGGGTGTGAGATGTTGATCCAAACCTAATCTCTCCCATACTGTGTTCCATTTTTTCTCAGCAGTTTTTTTTAAATCAAATAGTGGATTTTGGTCCCAAAAGCTGGGATCTTTGGGCTTATCATAGACTGTCTTGCTGAGGACACTTACCCCAAATCTATTCCACTGATTCCTCCCATCTGTCTCTTAGCCAGTACCATATTGTTTTGATGATCACTGCTTTATCCCATTTTTTGTTTTTATCCCACTAGTATAGTTTTTCTATCTATTGCATCCTTGAGCTCTACTAGTTTCTCCTTTAGAAATTTTGATGTTATGCCATTTGGTGTATACATGTTGAGTACTGATATTTCCTCATTGTCTATACTGCCTTTTATCAGCATGTAATTACCTTCCCTATCTCTTTTGACTAGATCTATTTTTACTTTGGCTTTGTCAAATATCATGATTGCGACTCCTGCCTTTTTTTCTCCGTTTATGCCCAATAGATTTGGCTCCATCCTCTTACTTTTACCCTATGTGTACCTACCTTTCTCACGTGTATTTCTTGTAGACAGCATATGGTAGGGTTTTGGTTTCTAATCCACTCTGCTATTCGCTTGCTTTTTATGGGTGAGTTCATTCCATTCACATTCAGAGTTATGATTACCAGCTGTGTATTTCCTAGCATTTTGATTTCCACTCCTAGTCCTGCCCTTTCTTCTTTCACTATTTCCTTCTACACCAGTGTTTTGTTTTTAATCAGTCCCCCTATTCCCACCCTTATTTTACTTCCCCTTCTACCCTGCATCTCTTCTTATTCCCCTCTTATTTTCTTTACAATCTTTTAAAACTACTCCTCCACCCTTACCCTCCCTTGTATTGCTTCCCTCCCCACCAGTCTGTTTGTTACCCTTCTACTTCCCTATAGGGTGCAAATCAATTATCTGCCCCAATGTATTTGATTGTTCTTCCCTCTTCCAGTCAACTTCAAAGCATGTAAGAATTGAGTATTTCCTATCTTCAACCTCTTTACCCTTCCAGTGCATTAATGTTCTCCCCCCCTCCTGCCATGTGCTTCTTTGTGACATATAAAATTTACCCCATTTTGTTTCTTTTCCCATTTTGCTTAGTATTAACCTCTTCTTTGAAAAAAACTTTAGTTGTGTATATATATATATATATATATATATATACATACATATATATATTTATGCATACATGTATCTATATACTTATTTATGTCTTGGTATTTCATCTTATACAGTTTGTCACTGTTCCCTCTAAGTATAATTCTTCTAGCTACCCAGGTGATAATGACAATTTTTAAGAGTTACCAATATCCTCTTTTCTTGTAGGGATACATATCATTTTTACTTATTGGGTCCCTTAAAAAGAGGTTTGGTTTTTTTTGTATTTTGTATTTGTTTTTTCGCCCTTTCTTAATTACCTTTTGATGATTCTCTTGAGTTCTGTGTTTGAGCATCATCAAATTTTCTGTTCAGCTCTGGTCTTTTCTTTACAAATGCTTGGAATTCTATTTTATTAAATGACCACACTTTGCTCTATAAGAATATAGTCAGTTTTGCTGAGTAGTTGGTTCTTGGTTGTAGGCCTAGTTCCCTTGCTTTCTGGAATATCATATTCCATGCCTTTTTGTCCTTAAGTGTAGATGCAGCCAGATCCTGTGTTATCCTCACTGTAGTTCCATGGTAACTTGAAGTCATGGTCCTCAAAACCCAGCTACGATGGTCTGGACACGTCATCCGCATGGACCCATAGCGAATACCAAGACAGGTATTCTATGGTGAACTGTCAGCTGGACTCAGGAAACAAGGCCGACCAAAGAAAAGATTCAAGGATCAGCTAAAGTCAAACTTGAAGTGGGCTGGCATTACACCAAAGCAACGAGAACTTGCTGCCTCTGTCAGAAGCAGCTGGTGAACCCACATTAACCATGCCGCCACCACCTTTGAAGATGAGCGACGTTGACGTCTTGCCGCTGCACGTGAACGCTGACACCAGGCCACAGCCGCACCTCCCATAACAAATGGCGTCCCATGCCCCATGTGCCACAAAATTTGCACCTCAGCCTTTGGACTCCAAAGCCACATGAGGGTACACCGTAGATGAAACTGCACAAAGACAATAGTCATTCTCGATCACCGAGAGACTACCACTACTACTAGTTCCATGGTATCGGAATGACTTCTTCTTAGCAGCTTATAATATTTTTTCCTTGATCTGGTAGTTCTTGAATTTGGCTATAACATTCCTGGGTGTTGTCAGTTGGAGATTAAGTACAGGAGGCGATCTGTGGATTCTTTCAATCTCCACTTTTCCCTCTTGTTCTAGAATGTTGGGGCAGTTGTCTTGGATAATTTCCTGTAGGATGATGTGCAGGATTTTTCTTTTGTCATGGTCTTCTGGTAGACCAATGATTCTTAAGTTGTCTCTCCTGGAACGATTTTATAAACATTCTGTTTTGAGAATGAGATGTTTCATATTTTCCTTAATTTTTTCATTTTTTGGGTTTTGTTTTATAGTTTCCTGCTACCTTTTGAAGTCGCTTACTTCTAATTGTTGTATTCTGGTTTTTAAATACTGAATTTCATCCCTGGCTTTTTGGTCATCCTTCTCCTTTTGGTCTGATTTCTTTGGAGGTCATCTTTCATCTTCTTTCCTCATCTTTCATTTTCTTTGCCTCATCTTTCATCTCCTTTGCCTCATTTTCAAGCTGATTAATTTTGGCTTTCAAGACACTATTTTCTATTTCCAGATGACTTACTTGCATTTTAAGTTCTTTTCCCAGTTGTCTTCAGCCTCTCTTAATTGTTTTTTTGAATTGTATTTTGAGTTCTTCCCAAGCCTGTGTCCAATTTGCTAGAGTTTCTGTGTTTTTTGTTGGTGTTCCTTCATCCTTCTTTGTTACATTTGTTTTTTTGTTCATTGCCTGGATAGAAGCTGTGGATTGTAACTTCTTTTTTCTTTTTCTCTTGTTTGCTCATATTTTCCCCTTCTTTCCCCCCTGTAGTTTCCTGTACTCTTGCTCCTATCATTGTGTGCTGGATCTGTGGGTTTAGGCTTTTCTGTCAACCTTCACCCTTGGAGCTTATCAAGGCTCAGTCTGTGGGGGAGGGGTGTTGGAGCTTGAGTTTCCCTGCCCTCTGAGGGCTGGATAGGAACTTGCAGAGCTGGATGTGCCCTGAGGCCAAAACCTCTGGAAGTGGGGGGAAATATGGAGTGTCTCAGCTGTGATTGGGCTGCCTTCTTTGAGGTTCTCCTCCAGTTGCCTCCCCAAAGCCTGTGATTGAGTCCCTGAGCCTGCCACAGCTTTGCCTGCAAGGTACTCCCTCCAGACTAGTGCCCTTGCCTGCCCAGAGATTCCAGCTACTGCTGGAGGCTCAGTACTGTAGGTGGGGGAGAAGTCCTGGGACCTTCCTTTTTCCTTCCCCTTAAACCTGAGTGTTCAGGCTTTTTGGGGGTGTACCTTTTAAGTTGAGTCCATCAGGAGGGTTCCTTAGCTCTATCCTGTTGTTAGTTTTGGTTTTCAGTCCCCTAGGAGCATTTGGTTTTTCATTGGTGAGGAAGGATTTTCAGAGGTCTGAACTTTTGCTGCCTCTACGCCACCATCTTGACTCTGCCTCCCCTTGACATGTTCTTTAGTCCTCTTTTGGGGAGGAGGAGCTTTTTGAGTGATTTCAGATTGTGAAGTCCAAGATGGCTATTCTCTGGTGGAGATAATAACAGGAATTATAATCATGAAGTGAAGCACCAGGAGAAAAATGGAAAGTTCACTAGATTAGAGTCAGGGGACCTGGATTTGAATTATAACTCTATCAGAATGACCTTGGACCAGTATCATTCCATCTTTGGGACTTGGATGCTTCTTTTGTAATTAGGTGGCCTGATTAGGTGACTTCTTGGGTTATTTGTATGGCTAAGTCCATGATCTTATGATGATAAAATTATCTTCCACTTTGATAGCACATTATAGTATCATTATACTTTATATCTATTACCTTCTTTGGTACTGATGGATTAGTAGAAGGCACAGCTTCTGGATTCAGAGGACTGAGGTTCAAATCCCACTCCAGACACTATTGGGGTGACCTTGGACAAGTCACCTAAACCTTCCTGGGCCTCAATTTTGTACAGTATGGTCTTTCAGGATTCCATAGTTCTGAAGCTTTTGTCATGGTAGTTGGCTCAGGAAAGAGCATATTTGACATGTGAAGGTTTCTTCTTTCCCACAGGAACTGGTGCCATCATACAGTGACAAAAATGGTTTCCTGTCAAGTACAGAATGGATCAGAAACAGTATTCCAGAGAGTGTACCAGAGCTGCCGGTGGCCAGGACCCTGTACTAACCTAGTCAGGTAAAGGTCATTTTGTCTTTCTCATCATCCCTTTTCCTTTGTATTTCCTGACTCGAGCCTCATGGCTATATGCTGCTTTTCCCAAGTTCATTGAATATACTCAGTTCTAATATTGTTAGCTAAGACAGCTGATGAAAGCTGAATTGGCTGGATGATGTTTGCATTGGGAGTTAGTGATTATTATTAATTATCATATCATGTCATTAAAAAAGAACTTTTACCTTCTGTCTTAGAATCAATACTGAGTATTGGTTCCAAGGCAGAAGAGTGGGAAGGGCTAGGCAATGGGGGTCAAGTGACTTGCTCAGTGTCACCCATCTAGGAAGTGTCTGAGACCAGATTTGAAACCAGGACCTCTTATCTCTACTGAGTTGCCTGGCTTGCCCTATCATGTCATATTACTAATTTGAATACATTACAATTATCAATTAATAAATAATAATAATAATAATAGCTTGTATTTAATAGCACTTTAAAGCTTTTACAAAGCACTTCAACAATTCAGCATGCTAAACCTAGATGAAGTGGTATCATTTTGGTGTGGCTGATGTGTATATGTGAAATTGTTCCTCTCTCCATATATCTATTTTATTGTTGTGTCTGTCATCTGTGTTGTTTTGATCATGCTATGATCTATCCTCCTCAAGGATAATGATGTAAAGGAATCAGTTTTTTTGGTTTTTAAAGAATTCTTTAGTGATGTTTTATGTTTCTTACGTCACCATAGTATCCCATTTATTCTTCTCCCTCTTGGGAGTAGGGGGGTATTTTTTCGAGAAGAAGCAAAAATCAGAAAAACTGAGAGTAGTTTGAGAAAATTAAAAAAATATGTGCAATATATAAGACCTGTGGACCTCCCACTTCCACCAAGAGGTAAGTTGAGACTTGATTTTTATGATTTTGTAACATTTCTTCTTATTTTTGGTGTATTCTTTCCATTTACATTGTTACAGTGTGTGTATCATTTTCTTGGCTCTGAAGACATCACTTTGTATCAGTTCAAATAGGTCTTTTCAGACTTCACTGTATTTGCCACATATTTAGAGTGCAGTGGTATCCATTTAGGGCAACTAAGTGGGCAGTGGATAGAGCACAGGGTCTGGAGGCTTGAAGACCTGAATTCAAATTTGGCCTCACACACTTGAAAATGGGCAAGACACAACCCTATTTACCTCAGTTCCTTCATCCATTTTATATGTGTATGTATGTATGTGTTTTAAAAATTCCTATATAAGGGGCAGCTGGGTGGCCCAGTGAATGGAGAGCCAGGCCTAGAGATGGGAGGTCCTGGGTTCAAATCTGGACTCAGACACTTCCCAGCTGTGTGACCCTGGGAAAGTCACTTAACCCCCATTGCCTAGCCTTTCCCACTCTTCTGCCTTGGAACCAATACTTAGTATTGATTCTAAGACAGAAGGTAAGGGTTTTAGGAAAAAAAATTCCTTTTTAAAAAACGTAAAATTCTTCATCTATAAAAATGAGCTGGAGAAGGAAATGGAAAACCACTCCAGTATCTTCACCAAGAAAATTCCCAAAGATTCAGACATAACTGAAATGACTGAACAACAAGAGTATACCGTTATATCCATGTACTACAATTTGTTGAGCTATTCCTCAATTTTTTTTTGTTTACAATTCTTAGCTATCGCAAAAAATGCTGCTTAAAATATTGATGCCTTCCTTGGAGTATAAAGGCAGTAGTTGAGTCTCTGCTTCAAGTGGCATGGGCATTTTTAGGCACTTTTAAGTCACTTTATTTGCATAATTCCAAATTTTTCTCCAAAATCGTTATATCATTTCACAACTCCCCACACTCACGAATGTGCTTATCTTCCTACAACATTCACTATTGCCATTCGGGGGGGTCATTTTTGCAAATTTTCAGGATCTTCAGAGTTGTTTTGATTTCTTTTTCTCTTATTGGTAATCTGGAGCAGTTTTTTTCATAAGATTATGAATACTTTTCCATTGCTCTTTTGGGAACCATTTGATCATAGCTTTTGGCCGTTTTCCTGGTTGATGACTACCCTTCTTATCCTAGGGCAGGTAGTTGGCATAGTAGATAGAGGGCTGGACCTGAAATCAGGAAGACTTACCTTTCTGTGTTCAAATCTGAGCTAAGATCCTTATTAGCTGTATGATCCTGAGTAAGTCACTTAATCCAGTTTGACTCAGTTTCTCATCTGTAAAATGAGCTGGAGAAGGAAATGGCAAACCACTCCAGTATCTTTGCCAAGAAAATGTCAAATGGAGTTTCTTATCCCAGATACATGAATATTGGCTGTGAAGAATGGCTTTTGTTTTTATTATTCAAGAGACACAAGTGATTCCTAAAACATGATGAGATTCCTGGCAGATTTGTCATTATGTATTTTAAAGATAAACATGTAGAGATAGTACTAGTGCCACAGATAGTAGCACTCCATGGAGGGGTTAGTGACAACCTCTGATGTTGGAAAGGGGTCTTGGACACTCAAAATCTGGTCATTGCTTGGACAGTGGCCCTGTTCTCTACTTATTGCAGCTCGGGGACTCCATGCATAGAGTGCTGTGCCTGGAGTTCAAATCTGCCTTCAGATACTCACTAACTCTGTGACCCTAGGCAAGTCTCTTAATCTCTGATTGCCTCAGTTTCCTCATCAGTAAAATGGGGATAATAATAGTACCTCCCTCCTAGGATTATTTAGAGGATTAAATGAGAGAATATTAGTAAAATACATTGCAAATCTTAAAGTACTTTATAAGTGCTATTATTATTATTGTTATTACTATTATTACTATTTATTCTTTTTATCTGACAACTAGGTACTTAATTGCAGGTCTATTTTACTTTCAAAAAGAAAACTATAATGATTCAAGCAACAGCCAATGTCCCAGTGCTGTCTCCAAATGAGGTTTGTTAGGATTTCTTGTGTTGTGATCCCTGTGCCTGCCCTGCCCAGATTTTTTTCTCTGACATGACCCTGACCCCCCCCCCCCACTCCCCCCAAAGGAATGAGCCAAAGAAGAGGTCCTTGGGAGTGTCCACTGACAGTCCAGGTGGCTCTCTGGGATCTGCCTCCACTATGATCCAGCTGGCTGCCTGACTCCCGTAACCAATTTTTGATGGCTGGTAATCCATCTGCCCCAGCGGTTCCTTCTTAGTCATGTTTCAACCACAGCTTTTACACAAAGCACATTCATTTTCCCTAGCCTTGGGCCTACTCTTCAGAGCAACTTTGGGGGGATTGAATTCCTGTTCTTTCTATCCCTTGAAATATTTTCGCCACTTCCATTTCATCTTGCTCCTCATTTCCTTTTTGATTTGTAACCCTTCAAGAGAAGGTGCCTGGTCTGCTGCTGGGCCCAATACAAAGGCTTCTGCTTCCTTTTCTTTGTCTTTTTCACTTTTCTTCTGAGACAGACTGACTCTCTCTTTGTTTAGGTAGGGCAGGGTGTGCAGTTTGGGGACTTCCCTTAGGGATTTGGAGTATCCCCGTCTTGGGTATCTGTTGCAGATTGATTAAAGGAACTGAGGCCCTTTTTCTTTGGAGAAGAGGTGATGAGAGGGAGGGGAGCTGCTGATAGCTGTCTTCAGTTATTTGAGAAGTTATCCTCTGATTGTAGGATTAGCTTTGTTCTGCTTGGCTCCAGAGGGCAGATGATTGCAGAGCTAGCTGCTGAGAGAATGGCTTGGCTTCCATGTAAGGAGAGGACTTCCGAACAGCCAGAGCTGGCCCAAAGTGGAATTGACCAACAATTCTCAGAAGGTCAAGGGTCCTCCTACCACCCTAGTGATTTCAAGCCCTCGTTGGATGATTGGTTTGCAGGGCATGTTATGATGGAGGTCTTCTTCTGGCATTGGTTGGCCATGACGGCCCTTCCAGGTCCTTTTCTACTGAGGTTCTGTGAGCCTGAAGTGAGACAAACATGAATGGCTAAAAACTGGAGATGGAGGAGAGCACTTTGAGTTGGGATGGAACATGAAGGTGGTAATAGAGAACAAAGTCCTCCACCTGGAAGTCCTGGAAGAGGAGGACGCCAATGGGGCAGAGAGAAGGAGAAAGGAGGGCATTCTAGGTAGAGGGGACAGCCTGCAGAGAAATGCAGGAAGTGGTTTGACTCCTCAGCTTGTCTAGAGGAGAAGTTGTGTGAAATAAGACTAGCGAGATGGAGAGCTCGGAAGCAAATTGAGGGCATCCTTAAGGACCAAGTGAAGATTTTGTATTTATCCCTCAGGTAAGACAGTGAGGGCCCCTGAGGATTTTTTTTTTTTTAATATTTAAACCCTTACCTTCTGTCTTGGAATCAATACTGTGTATTGGCTCCAAGGCAGAAGAGTGGTAAGGGCTAGGCAATGGGGGTCAAGTGACTTGCCCAGGGTCACACAGCTGGGAAGTGGCTGAGGCCAGATTTGAACCTAAGACCTCCCGTCTCTAGGACTGGCTCTCAATCCACTGAGCTACCCAGCTGCCCCCAACCCCCTGAGGATTTTTGAGCAGTGGAATGACTTTGAGACAGCTGGACAATTGGAAGAGCATATTGGCAACTGGCAAAGGACAGAAAAGCTGTCAAACTTTTTCTGTGAGAACTAGGCAAACCGTCCCAACTAGCCCTGAATATAGACTTAGAGCATTGAGCTTTGAATGTTTCTCTGGGTTTGACTTTTTTCATCTGTGACATGAAGATAGATCTATATCTAAATGAATGCTCTTGTGATCCTCCTTCCAAAGCAAGCCTACTGAGCATTCCACAAGCCTGACAAGAAAGAAGTCTGTGGGTGCCCCAGGGCTGGGAGGCATGGTGGTGGCTCTCATCTCTGGACTTCTTGGGATCCTCAGAGATCTGGATTTTACTGCAGAGCACATCACTTCTCAGCCCCTCTCTCCAATTTCCTCAAGGCTGGAGAGGACTGCTGGGGGGCTGGATGGATGGAGGAGAAACCCAGGAGTTTATCTCCCCAGGATTTACACTTTCCCACCCTTCCAGATTCACTTCCTCCCTTTAGATGCGTGACCCTTAGGCTACTATTTTAAAATTTCAGTCTTAATAGAACTGACTTTGAATTTAGCAAGCCTTTATTAGGCGCTTTCTGTATGTAAGACTGTTGAAAATCAGTGGACCAGTAGAGGAAGCATAGGGCAACTTTATTTCCTATCATTTTTTTATTTTTATTTTTTGGTAATTTAAGAAAGAAGAAGGAAACAATTATTAAGTGCCTACTTTTTCTGAATTACCATTTAATATATGTACCATAGTAATACCATAATTAATTAATTGCCATAATACTACAATGCATATGATTTGTTACAAATATATATTTATATATATTATATATTTCACTATATATTATATATGGTATTATATATTATATAAATATTGTAAACAAATACAAATAAATTGTAATAAATATTTCTCACATCAGTTATTTCCAAGAATCTATGCCTCATAATTTTAAAAAATGTCCTCAAATTCTTTTTTTTCTACTTTTAAAACTTTATTTTTCTTGTTTGTGTGTGCGTTTTCTTTTACCACAAGGCTAATGTGGAAATATATTTTGAAGTACCTCATATACAGTACATAATCGACATCCTATCGCTTGCTTCTTTTTTCCTCAAATTCTTAATGAAATTAAACCTAAAATCAGAGCTTTGGGGAGTTTATATAAGACGTACAAAGAAATGAAAAGGTGGAACCCCCCAAGCTGTGATCATGATAGACTGAGATCATCAGTGTTCAAGGCTGCATCTGTGGCATCAACATAATGTGCCTTGCCACCTACTATTCCAGGGCAATGTGCCATGGGGCGGAAAGCATGGGAATGGGAATTGGGAGGCCCATTGCTTACTAACTGTGTGACATTGGCCCGGAGGTGGGAGGAGAAAAGTTTCTAGAGAGCTCCCTGTTGACTTGCCTGGTCCTTCTGCAGGGTAAAGACAGAGAGAGCTGGACAGTCAGTGCCTCCTGATCCCAAGTGGGAGGCAAGCACAAGGTCTCTCTGGGCTTATTCAGAACACTGTCTAATATGTTGGTGTTGTGGGAAGTATTTTGAACCCGGGACCTTGGGTTTCAGTCATGGTTCTACCTTAGACGACACGTGAGACCTTGAACGCATCACTTTGCCTAAACCTTGGTTTCCTCATCTGTAAAATAATGGGGTTGAGTTAGATGAGTTGTAAGGGAGCTTTTAGCTTTTATCCTGTGATCCTTGGCGGCAATTTTCGTGCTTGTTAGTCATGGGTTCAGGGATGGCTCCAGTTGAGCAGTGGTATCATTTGCAGTTTCTTCCTCTGCCTTAGAGATTCCCTCTGTTTCCTTTGGCTTCTTCAGAAGAGGCTTTCTTTTGGTCCATAGAAGGGCCATGACACTTTGGGACACCCTATGGAAGTTCCATTTTGATCTTGGCCAATGGAGTGCCTACTCTCCGCATTTAGGGCCGGTGAACCATTGTGCAATCAAGGCACACATGTGATCTTCTTGGCTCTGGCCATGATGCTGGGGTGCAGCCCTTTGAGAGGTCACAGGGCCAGAGATGGAAGGGACCAGACGCCGCATCTAGTCCAGCTCGGGCTGTCCACAAACATCGCAAACAACAGAAACGGATGTTGTTCACCAGTGAGCGGAGACGTAGAGGGCTAAGCTGGATAGTAGCTCTGGGTGGAGATCCTCTGTTGCTTCTCCATATTAGCTGGGAATGTCCTTCCACATTCTCTCAACACTCCCCTGCTGGGGCCCCATACATAGGAAGGCTTCATCCTTGCACTTGGAATAAACAGGCTTCCACTCTGGCAATGGGGGCAGCATCAGGAAACCAGCAGAGCTGAGCCAGTGCTGTCTAAAAGGCAACATCATCCAATCCCAGCATGACAGGAAAGGAAGCCAGTGGAGAACCCCAAGGGGGCTTCACAGATGGCCCTGCTGCAAGATGAGACACAGCCCTTCTCCCCCCCCCCCCAGGTCTTATTAGCTATGTTCCCCTCTTCTATTATTTGGAAAAAGAAGAAGAAAAAAGAAACCCACAGCAACCACACAATTCATTTTGGCTTCCTGCCACCAGTTTGACAGCTTAGTATCTGCAAATTCCATTGCAGAACTGCTCGCTCAGCTTGTGTTTCCCTTTGTCTCTCACTCCTGCTAAGCCGTAGTCTGGGCTCTCAGGAGAGGGGCCTATGACTAAGGTCCCTGACCCCATTTCCCTGAGCAAGGCAGCCTCTCCTGCTTCCCCCAAAACCCAGCAGGGCTCTTGTTACACAAGAAGGGCAGTGGGGACAACTCTGCTTCCTTCCTGTCTGTGCAGTTGGGATTCTGGTAGCAGAGATTTCTTAAGAGAAAGCATTCAGGTTTAGAAAAAAATCACATTTTGCATTGGCTCTGCTTAACAGAGATAGTATATCATAGATATCATTCACTCATTCACTCATTCACTCACTCATTCATTCATTCATTCATTCATTCATTCATTCATTCATTCATTCATTCATTCATTCATTCAACAGATACTTACCAGGCAACTGTTACCTCTGAAGAGACTGAGTTGGGTTAAAGGGAAACAGGTGTGATTCTTAGCTTCTCCTCTGAAGAAGACAAGGTAACTGGCCATGGACCTTGGTTTCTCCATTTATGGGAGACAGCTGGGTGGTTCAGTGGATTGAGAACCAAGCCTAGAGATGGGAGGTTTCTCCATTCATGAAACAGGTCGTGGAGATCAACTCAATTCCACAAATCCAACCAATATTTCAGAAATACTTACTGTGCCATAGAGGCAGCCTAGTTCAGGGCAGTGAGTGCTGGCCTCAGAATTCAGAAGGACCCTCAGACACCAGAAAAGCTCTTTCACCTTTAAATATGAAGATTACTTGCTCTTTTTGGACAATGAATCAGAGAAGCATCAATGAGTATTTGGCAGAGGACATTGCCCATCAGGTATAGTTCTCCAGACCAATGAAATTTTCCAGATCAAAGGTCTGGAATAAAGTACCTAAAGGCACTAGGTTAGGTGCTAGGGACGGGATCCAAGAATAAAATCAGAACAGTTCCTGCCCTCAAGGAGTTTGTCATCCACCAGCCATTCAATTACAACATTTATTAAGTGCCTACTTTGTGCCAATGCACTGGTGCTAAACCCTGGAGATGGAAAACACAGTAGAAAAATATCTGCCCACAAAGAGGCCCTGTTCTTTTTTTAATTGAAAAAATTTAATTAATTAATTAATTTAGAATATTTCTCCAGGGTTTGATGTTCTTTCTCTCTCCTCCTCCCACCCCCTCCTGTAGCCAATGAGCAATTCCACTGGGTTTTATATGTGTCTTTGATCAAGATCTATTTCCATATTATTGATATTTACACTAGGGTGATCATTTAGAGTCTACATCTCTAATCATATCCCCATCGACCCATGTGATCAAGGAGTTGTTTTTCTTCTGTGTTTCTGCTCCCACAGTTCTTTCTCTGGATGTGAATAGCATTTTTTTCTCATAAGTCCCTCAGAATTGAAGGAGACCCTGTTCTAATGGGGGAAGCGATATGCAAATAACTATGCACAAACAAAACATATAAGGATAAAAACATTATTATTGTGATTGTTACATTAGATAAAAATAGTATTCTGCTTGGTCACCAAGTATGGTTTAGGCTACTCATCCCTTGGTCTTTAGATTCACATGTATCTAGGGAAGTGGACAATGAGATGTTTATTTTAAGTTTGTACACTCCAAGATGGCAAGTGAGTCCTGGGACAGCTTCCTGATCTTGGGGTTTGGCCATAATCTTCCCACTACCTCAAAGGCATCTCTGCAAATGCTCCCACCCTCCTGGGTAAGCAGGGCAGAAGTTTCATTCTCAGTATCATGTGGCAGCAATTCTAAATCTTCAGTTTGTGATAGGCTGATCAGATTTAGAACTGGAGAGGACCTCAGAGGTCATCTGGTCCCTCTCATCCTGCAAATTTTTAGATGAGGAAGCTGAGGCCTCAGTTAATTAAGAGATATGTTCAAAGGCCCACAAGTTGTCAACCTTAGAGGCAGAATCCCAGCTTCTTTCTATGTATGATGCCTTGGCTTAGTTTTAGGCAACATTCCGGCCAAATTGAGGAAGATTCAGTGTTTGTTTGGTAGCTTACAGACCCTGTTGGGGTCTTTTAAAGTCTGTAGAAATGGTGATCTGGAGGTCACTGGCTGGCTTTACCCTGTTGGAGAATCAGGTAAGTCAAGAGAGAGCCTTTTGGAAGTCTACCTATGCAGGACTTCCCCCCAATCCCCCAACCCTGGTCATAGATGGAATTCCACAATGGCTGACCACGGGCATGAGGAACTAGAAATGTTGCTGAGCCATTCTAGGTTGCCAAAAGATTGGGTTTGCTACTAAGACCTTAGTTATTATTGATGATGTCTACTCTACTAAAGTCTTTATGCTTTGTTCTTTGCATGTTAACAGTGAATCTCTGCATTAAATTGTAATCAACCCTGAAAGTGATCATATTACTCATAATCTGATCCCAACAGTGCTTTTGCCCCAAGGGTACCCAAAGAAATCATCTGTGGGATCTTACTACCTCTAGGTTTCAATGAATTCAGGTGGAGACAAGTTATGCATACAGGTGTACCTCATTTTATGCAAAAAATGTTCCTGAAAGCTTCAGAGAATTTTAGGATATTGAGCTGTAGAGTAATTTAAATTTTAGTAAATAAAAGTAAATGGAATTTTGGTAAATTGAGCTGAACCTCAAATGTGGTAGAGGAGCTGACTTTTTGAAAGAATTCTATGCCAAGTCTATTTCTTTTTCAATCCTTAACTTCTGTCTTAGAACCAATCCTGTTTGTTGGTTCCAAGGCAGAAAAGCAGTAAGGGCTAGGCAATGGGGGTTAAAGGACTTGTCTAGGGTCACAAAGCTAGAAAGCATCTGAGGTCAGATTTGAATCTAGGACCTCTTATCTCTAGACCTGGCTTTCAATCTATTGAACCACTTAGTTGCCCTCTCCTCCATCTTGGAATCCATTTTAATGCCCTGGCTGTTACCTGTGCCTGGGAAACCCTCCTTCCTTTCCTCCTCTCAGAATCCTTGATTTTATTCACATTCAAGTCTCAACTTAAGTTCCACTCTCTGGATGATGCCTCCTTTGAATACCTCATTCCAACTATTAGGGTTTTCTCTTCTAATTATCTTGTGTTATCCCTTTCATATATCTGTAACTATGTACATGTTGACTAGACTATAAGCTTCCTGAGGGTAGGGACTTTTTTTGTATTTGTATCTGTAGCACCTGTTACAGAGCTTAATAAATGCTTATGGTTTGGGGGTAGCTAGGTGGCTCAGGAAATAGAGAGTTAGGCCCAGAGACAAGAGGTCCTGGTTTTGAATCTGGTTTCAGACATTTCCTAGCTGTGTGACCCTGGGCAAGTCACTTAACCCCCAATTGCCTGGCACTTACTGTTCCTCTGCCCTTGAACCAATAAACAGTATTGATATTAAGATGGAAGGTAAGGGTTTAAATAAAAGTATTGATGAGGACAGCTAGATGGCTCAGTAGATTGAAAGTCAGGCCCAGAGACAAGAGGTCCTGGGTTCAAATCTAGCCTTAGATACTTCCTAGCTATGTAACCCTGGACTAATTACTTAATACCAATTGCCTAGCCCTTACTGCTCTTCTGCCTTGTAACAAATATATAGGATTGATTCTAAACTGGAAGGTAAGAGTTGTTTGTTTTTTTAATGCTGATGATTTGATTGAGAAGTCATGAAATTATCCATAGAATCCCTTCATCATCCCATGTAACTGGGATCTAGAGGACTGGCTCTATAGAGCTTCTCATGATACCTCCTAGAGCAGCATTGGCGAAGATGTGGCACATAGGCAGAGCTGGCTTTCCATTTCCACTCTTCCCAGTGCCCGAGGACATTTTTTGTGTGCCCCGCCCCCTCTGTCCAGCTGCCCAAGGCAAGTACTTCTTCCCTTAGCTCTCTTTGGTAAAGCAGGGGCTCACAGACAGCTTGAATTTGCTCTCTGGGCACTCGAAATCAGAAAAGGTTCACCGATGCTGTCCTAGAGTACCTGGGAGCTCAGAGCCTTGTTCCTCTTCTTCTCCTCTCTTCTACTTGCAACTCTTGGCAGTTGGATTGATAAGAAGATGCCTTGTAGGTTTCTTTATGGGCAGAATAGCCTTTTGTCTAGGGAGTCTCTAGACTCTTTTGACCCAGGGAAAGGCAAGTTTGTAGAGATGGAGAAATATTCACAGAAGTTAGCCAAAAGAGTATACACTGGTGCTTGCCAACAGTAGTCTTCCACTTAACTACCTTTGTAACCTTGGGAAAGTAGTTTCTCTTTCTGGGCCTCATATTCCTGTAAAATGAGGGGTTTTGATCTGATGATCTCATAGGATACTGGAACCCTAGATTTTTGACACAGGAGGGGAATTCAGGTCATCTAGTATGGTGGTGCCATACTCAAATAGAAACACATCCTGACTTAGAAAACCCCAAATTAACATCATCTATGTTGTATCATAGAGGTATCCTTTCCTCATTGTGAGAGCTAGGGTTGAGGCACCTCCACCATCTGGAAAATCCACGTAACATTTTTTGGCCCTCCATTTGTACCAGAGAAGAAGTCTGAATTTTTTCTTTTTTCTTTTATGGGGTGTTTAGAGTACCTATCTGCATTTATGAGTTACTAAAGCTTTTTAAGATATCTCTACTTTTCTAGCCTTTGTGTGTTGTCTGCTGGCTTTCATATTCTTTTCACAAACTATAACTTTTTATTTCATTTAAAAAAAGAAATTGTGTATATTTGTGGTATTAAAAGATGAAGTAAGTTGACGTTATATTATACGTATATTTTATGTGGTGAATAGAACATTTCTGACAGCCTTTTCATTCTGTAGAGGTGGAACTGAGACAGTGGGAGGGGAGATGATGCTCCCAAGGTCACAAAATGGCAGAAGTAGGCTAGGAGCCCAGGTATTCTGACTTCCAGGGAGCCAGGGCTCTTAACTTTTATTTGTGTTTTATACTCACAGCCTGAAAAACAAGAGCAGTCAGAAAACTTGAGTGCCCCTGAACCAGATTAGAATGTATTAACAAAATAAATAAAAATACAGGGATCCCTTCCACACAGTGATTTTCCCCATCTCTAATTTGATATATTGTGGGTTGGCAAAAGAAAAGGTCTTGTTCCTTGCTGATATTATTCTAAGGACTCAGGCCTGGGGCTCTTAGGATTAGAATTTATTGTTGTTCAGTGGTGTCCTGCTGGTGACCAGGTGAACCATGGCATGTCAATATTGGCCCATGAGGTTTTCTTGGCAAAGATATTGGAGTCGTTTCCTATTTCCTTCTCTAGTAGATTAATGCTAAAAATGTTTAGTGACTTGCTCAGGATCATATAGCTAGTCAGTGTTTAAGGCCAGAATTAACTAAAGAAGAGGAGTCTCCCTGACTCCAGGTCAGACACTGTGCCAAGGAGCTGCCTCCTTGGCAAACAGAACTAAATGACTCGCCCAGGATCACACAGATAATGTCTGGAGCTGAATTCAAACTCTAGTCTTCCTGACTGGGGTAGCATGGTGATACAGTGGATAGAGTACTGTAAGAATTAAATTTTAATGGTTTGACGAAAATATATGAAGATTATAAATACTAGTTGTGGTTGCCAATTCAAAGTATTATTGCTCAAAGTTGAAGTAACCTGTAACAGTTTTTATTTACAAAAGAGGTGGAAAAAGTAAAAGTAGAGAAATACAAAAGGGTAGAGAAGAAATTAATTTATCTAACTAAATATTGCTCTGATGCTCAACTCAGCCAGCACTTGTTGACCTTCAACAGGAATTAAACTCTCTCCAGAAGACCAGAAGGGAAAGCTAGCTATCCACTCATCCAGGTTCCCTCCAAGAGTCAGGTCAAGATGATGACTCTAGATGAAGGTGACTCCTGAGACTGACTTTCTTCCTTGAGCCAACCTTCTTCTTGAAACTGACTTCCTTCTTGAAGTTGACTTCTCTAGCCCCAGAAATTCAAGGCCTTTTAGAGTGGCTTCTTGTCCCTTCCCCTTTTCACAAGGGTCAATTATAGCTTCCAAATTGCCCAGCACTGTCCAGGGGCCACTTCTCACCTTCTAGAGAGGTAAATACTCATCAAAAGGGTTCACAGATTCCTGGCAGTTTGAGTTTCTGAGGGTGTGAATTCTCTAAGTGGTTTGTGAGCTCCTCCATCAAGTTCAAGCTTTTGTTGATTCAATTCAAAAGTAGACAAAGGAGAGTTAATCCTGTCTTCACAATCTAGTGAGGTACTAAGTAGGGGTACTTAAGTTATTATTAACCAGTGTTAGCCCCAACTAGGCAAAGAGAATAAAAGATTCTCTTTCACAAGTGTAAACTCAAAGAGAACAAAGAATTCCTTTTTACAGTACCAAGTCTGGAGTCAGGAAGATTCTTCTTCCTGAATTCAAATCACTTATTAGCTGTGTGGCCCTGAGTAAGTCACTTAGCCTTGTTGGCCTCAGTTTCTTTATCTGCAAAATGAGCTGGAAAAGGATATGGCAAATCATTCTATTATCTCTACCAAGAATACCCCAAAGGGGTCATAAAGAGTTGAACACGACTGAAAACAACTTGAACAAAGTACAAAGTATCTTTTGATCATGCTGATCCAAAATCTGCCTTGGTGGATATTCTCCTCATTGGCCTAAGATGTCTCCTTCAGGGACAAGTTGAACAAGTCTCATCTCTCTTCCTCTTGAAAGCCCTTAAAGTATTTGTAAATACCCCTGATCTTTCACTGTCCCCCAAGGTTTCTTCTCCCTAAGCTTGTTTCCTTTAGCCAGTTCTCTTTGGGGATGGTTTTAAGTTTCCTCATCATTTTGGTCCCTTTTATCTGGAGTTTAATTTATTTCCCTTCTAAAATCTGGCCCTGGGAAGAACAGGCTTCCATTCAGATTTTGTCTGACTGGTAGTGAGTACAGGGGAAGTACAACTTATCTCCCACCTTTGGTTTCATTGTTCCAGGTGACATTCCAGCCAATTCAGTTGGGCACCTTCCTTAGAGTTAGTCTTAGAGAGTCACTGGGAATACCAAGAGACCAGACAATGGATATACCTAGGGTCACACAGCTCTGACAATGTGTCAGAGGTGGGACTTGAACCCTGGACTTTCTGAGTGCCGTATTGGTACCTTATCCACTACACCAGGATGCTTAGTTCTATGAATGCAAACAAAGACTACTTTTTTGCCCACATCACATGATTGATTGTATTAACACCCTTAGCAGCTAGGAGGCTCAGTGGATTGAGAGCCAGACCTGGAGATGGGAGAGTCTGGGTTCAAATGTGGCTGCAGACACTTCCTAGCTGTGTGACCCTGGGTGAGTCACTTACACCCCATTGCCTAGCCCTTACTGTTCTGCATTAGAACCAATACATGGTATTGATTCTAAGGTGGAAGGTATGGATTAAAAAAAACACACAACCTAGGTCTTAGGCACTTGATTTTTTAAATCCATGTGGAGGGCTTTATATTTTTTCTTATCATTAATTTCCAGCCACTTTTCAGCCTGAAATCTTTTTGATTCCTAATTCTGTTAACTGGTCCTCCTTGCTTTGTGTTATATGCAAATTTTGTCAATACACTATGCAATAGAATGTAGACCTCTCAAGGGCCAGACTGTTTCATTTTTGTCTTTCTATTCCTACATCTAGCACAGTGCCCAGAAGGAACATAATAAAGTCTTGTTGATTGATTGATGTATGTAGAGATTCGGATAACTGATTAAAAATTCTGAGCCAATCTGGATCAAAGATGGAGCCCTGTGGCACTCCCCAAATCTTTCTAGATGGATACCAATCCATTAATCATTATTCCTTGGGTCCAGCAATTCACCTGGTCCTAAACCTGCCTCACCAGTCTATGATTTGGCCCATAGCCCTCTCTGTCTTGTCCATGAAGTTATCGTACTTTGTTAAGCGAATTGTGGAAGTCTAAACATATGTTATCAATGACATTTTCTTGATATCTTAGTCTGGTGAGACATGACTTATTCTTAATGAATCCATGCTGAGCTCATAGGAGTTACCTCTTTTCTGAGTGCCAAGAAACTGATTCTTTAATAACGTGTGCTAGAATTTCCTTAGGAGTTGACATCAAGTTTACTGGCCTATAGTTTGAAGTTATCTACTTTCCTCACCTTTTTGAAAATGGGAACCACATTGCCCTTTTCCAGACCGGGGAAGCTTCTAGATTCACCCTCATTCTCAAAGATTACGGACAGTTTAGCAATTATGTCATCAAGTTATTTTAGTGCCCTCCAGTGTAGGTAAGTGGAGGCAGGTCACTTGAATTCATCAATGGTAGCTGGGTGCTCTTTCATCTTCATGAACCATTCCAGCCCTCCTTCTCTCCTCCTTCCCCCCCATCCACATCCTTAGTAGTAGAAGACCATTTCCTTTGGAGATGATCCTTGTAAACACTTAGACAGTACTTGGGTATATAGTAGGCTCTTAATAAATGCTTATTTCCTCCTTCCTTCCTTTTGTAGGAAAAACAGAAGTGAAGAAGAAATGGACTAGTTCCAAAGTCTCTTTATTTTTTATTAGCTTCTTACCTACTTCAGGATGGCATGGGGACCTAATCATAATCTTTTTTCTGCTTATCACTGGGCTAGTCGAATGAAAATTTGAAGCTAGAAGACACGGATTCAAATTCCAGTTCTGCTACTTGCTGCTTCTGTGACCTTGGATAAGCTGCCTCCCTTTGGGGACCTTTTTCTTCTTATCTTGCAAATGAAGGGATTCAACTAGATGACCTTGAAAGTTCCTTCTCGCTCAAAATTTGATGGCTCTATTTTTAAGTCCCTTTTTTATCCTTAGCATTTATAATGTCTTAGTTGATATAATAACTAAAATGTTATGCTTACTATCTATGTAACACTATTCTTTTTTTTCTCCTTTTAAACTTCTACCTTCTGTCTTAGAATCAATACTAAATATTGGTTCCAAGGCAGAAGAGCAATGAGGGATAGGCAATTGAGATTAAGTGACTTGCCCAGGGTCACACAGCTAGGAAGTATTTGAGTCCAGATTTGAACCAGGACCTCCCATCTTCAGGCCTGGCTTTATCCACTGAGTCACCTACCTGCTTCCCCTATACTATTATAGTACTTTTTAATACTGATTCTTAGTAACTTACCTTAATTTCTATTTATGTATTTACTCCAATTCTTTTTTTTAACCTTACCTTCTGTCTTAGAGTCAATACTATGTATTGGTTCCAAGGAAGAAGAGAGATAAGGGCTAGGCAATAGGGGTTAAGTGACTTGCCCAGGGTCACACAGCTGGGAAATGTCTGAGACCAGATTTGAACCCAGGACTGGATCTCATCTCTGGACCTGGCTCTCAATTCCCTGAGCCACCAAGCTGCTCCCGTTACTCCAAAATTCTTAAGAGATCCACTATGCCATCTTGTTGGGAACATCCTCTGTTGACAGCAATCACATCTCCATTATGCCCTTCAAGGTAGTTTATGAATTTCTGTGGCCAGAGACATTGATAACCTACTGACAAGTCTTTTGAATGAACCTCTTAGCACATGTTCTTGGAAACCAGGCACATAAGCCATCGTTGGGCTTGAATTTGAAGGTTACCCAGCTTCATAGGAACTGCCAGACCTTGCTCATCACTGGATTAGCCATTGAGCACCCAGAATGACCTACTCCCGAGACACGGACACGGCGTCTCGGACACATCCTTTTGAAATCTTTATCCTTGAGTTCCCTGTGGAGCCATATTGATATTTCTAAATCAGACAAGAGTTTAAGTTAAGCAACCAGCCAGCCATCATGGAGTATTTCCCATGTGCTAAGCACTTGGGATAAAAAGAAAGCAGGAAAATATTCCTTGCCATCAAGGAGCTTACATTCTCCAGGAGAGGAACGTGCAGAAATGTAGGTATGTACAAGAGACGTGCAAAATAGATACAAGACAGCCTTAAAGATGAATCCCAGGATTTCAGAGTTAATTTTATTTTGTCCAGACCTGCCCCCCAACTTCCTTTGTTCCTGCTCCCCCCCTTCTCCAAATTGAGTTCTCCTCTTTCGGCTGTCTCTCAAACTCCGTCAGAAAGGCCATTTGCTTTGATGGCGTTAGCTGGCCAACATATTCCAGATGTGAAAAGAGGAGGGTGTTTGTCTGAATTCTCAGCTTGCTTCTCCATTTCCCAAATCATCCCCCTCTAGCCTTTGACCCCCTTTGCCAGGCTCTGCTCTCCTACACACACATCCCTACAGTTCCATTCATTTCATTTGGGCCAACCCCTTCCTGGGACTGGCCAGGGACACTTTGAAGGACTTGGATGTTTTGTTTTGGTTTGGTTTCCCCTTTCCTGTCCCGTGTAAAGGAAATCTTTTGAGGAGTTTTCTCCCAGCCTGGACCCGATCCATTCAGATTCACATGTTAACAGAAGCCCTTCTCAGGGGTGCTTCATCTCGCCATACCCCGTCTAGGGCGGGTCACGTACAAACAGGTTTGTTCATCAAGTGAGGGAGACAAATGGACGAAAGATATTTCCCTTCTGAATGGGGTTGGCCATTCTGAAAAGGACTTGGAACTGACATGCGTATTATTAGCCTTTAAAGAAACTCCAAGAAATAGAGAAGGATCCCCTGGGCCAGGGTGTCCTCTCTGGGCACTGCAGTGTCCAGCCTGCTGACATGTGAAAAGGGAGTCCAGTGTTGCTTAGCAGGGTTGGCCGGTGGTAGCCAGTTCTTTAAACTCCTTTTTCCTCTCTCCAGACTCATGGCTATTCATTAAAAGATTAATAATTGACTTCCTGCCTTCTTGAAACCCCTGCCCCAGTTTCCCTTGTGTTCTCTCATTCTCTCCTCCAATTATGAGGCTGTTTCTTCTCACTGCTGGTCCTCTGCAAGAGAGCTCTGTGCAGAGGTGGAAGCTGGGGCTTAAGGAACATGACTAGGTTGGCTTCTCAGCTCCCCGCTGTTATGGGTTCAACAGTCTTCTCTCCTCTAGCGGAGTGTTTCTCAAGCTTTCAGAGGAAATTCTGGCTTTGGCAAGAAGGAAAGGCAGCTCCCAAGATCACCAGCTTTCAGACATGCAGGACTTCTTTTATCCATGGCCTTTGAAAACTGGAAGATGTTGGTCCTTGAGTTTCCCAGGAAGCCATTCTCAGAGATGTCCAGGGCCACCATTCTGTTGGATCAGTAGAAGCCAGGGAAGTGGCCATAGATGGAGGACCAGCAGATGTGTTAGCTCTAATCCGAGCTACTCAAGGCCAGCCCTCCTATTTGGAATTACCATTCTTTCTTGTCTAGAAATATGGATCCAGTTTTTCATCTGACTACTAGGTAGGCATTGACACCCTGAGTTTCTGGGAGTCGAGACCTTTATTCTAACCCCATTCTCAATACTGAGTTTGCAAGTCACCTCGAACAAGGTGGTTCACCCGCTCCTTTGGGCTCCAGTAAAAAGGAGAGGGTCATGAATTCAGTGGTGTCAAACTCTAATAGAAACAGATCCTTGCAGTCCACATATTATAGAAAACCACAAATTAACATTATCTATTTGTATTCTATTTTTCTGTATTTTGCTAAACATTTCACATTGCATTTCATTCTGGTTCTGAGGATACTGGCAGGCATTTTGCAGGCTATTTGCCATGGCCAGGAGCATGTAGATGATCCCTAACATCCCTCCCAGCTCCAGTGTGCTCTGATTTTATAAACTAAATGAATCCCCTGGTCGACAGACAGGAAATCCCTCTTGAGGACAAAGGGAAGACAAAGGGGACCCTGAGACCTATCTCCCCCTGTCCAGATCGTGTTACAGCTCCGTCCTGCCCATCTCCATTTTATTCCACGGAAGTTCTGGGGCCTCTTAGCTCCCCACAGAGATGAAACACATACAGAAAAACCTGCTATGTATTGGTCTTCATTCTCTTTCTAGCCACTTCTCTTGATTCTTTGTGAGATGGTTTATGGAAATGCAAATGTTTTTAATGTGCTTATCTTCTATTTCTTGGGTTAACTCGTCTTATGTTACAGTTGTTGCCTTTATTTTACTCTTGGTTCGCCATCTTGGGTTTACTGGGTCGTCTTCAAATACTTTCACTTTTTAATGACCTCTACTTTTCCTTTGATTTCTTTTTTTATGCCTTATTGCTGTGACTAGGATTTCCAAAACTAAGTGAAATAGCATGGAGGCAGGCTAGACAGCTTGTTTAGCACATGTTTTTAATGAGAAAGATTCTAGTATTTCTGTATGTGACATTTACCCATGATTTCAAATGTATTTTTCATATTGTGGGAGAATTCTTGTCCTTTATTTTAAAAAGCTTTTTAAATGCGAATTTTATTACACAATTGTTGTATTTGTTGGCTTTTTCATGACTGACATCCTCCTGAGTTCTTACCTTCTCAGATTATAGGGTTCTTAAGAACAAGAACTCTCTTCTGTTTTATTGAAATCCTCCATTTAAGGAAAGATGCCTTAAAGATGTATTGTTTTTTGCTTCATGCCTTGCTTAGGAAATACTGATCAGAGATCATGAAAAACCCAAGTTGGTGAGCCTTATTGGCAGGATACATAGCAAATGTCAACAAGTTTGAGGATTTAGATACATTCTTGGCTATAGGTACATAAGACATCTTTAAGGAGAACAGGAAAGTTTGTGCCATTCCCTTAAACCTTGGGGATCATAGAAAAGCTTCAGTCTTCCATTCTCTTCACCCAAATACAAGTAACCCATCTGAGACTCAAGAAGAATCAGGAGGACGGGGATCCTTAGAGACTCTGTGAGCTGAAATTTCTATGACATTATTCACTTGCTAGAGTTATTGAGTCTAGCTCTTTGGGTCTTGGAGAGACTTCCAACCCAAACTCTAGGCTTCTTTTGCCATATGTACTAGGAAACATAAGCAGGGAAATGCAGAACATGGGGTGAAATCTCTTTGAGGAGCCCTCATGGAAATGAGAGGAAAGAGACTAGAGGGAAGGAGTGGACTAAGGATTCAGAGAACAGATAATCCTAGGGGTGAAGAGGAGACTAGATTGGGGCTGAATCAGCAAGTTGGGTTGGTGGAGGGCCAGTAGAATCCAATCCAAGTCTTCTTTCTCCTCCCACTTCTTCAAAGCTCTAGGCTAAGGAAAATCTTGATAATGTTCTAAATCTCAATTCCTTTTCCTTTCCCTACTCCTAAGACTTCCTGGGAAGAGGAATGAGAAGAAAAAGGGAAAAAAAATCAACCCTCATTACAACATTACTGCAGTCTTCCCTGCCTTGGTGTTTTCTAAAAATGTTATTTATATGTTTCAATATTATCTGATTATGGTAATAAATCACTTGGCTTTTAATAGTAAAATGGTAGCGGTGCAAGTTGAGAGAAGGGATGTATAATCAATTAGCAGTTTGGGGTGAGAGGAGTCAGAGATGGGACTGAGGTTACCAACCTGTGTATCTTGAAAAATGATGGCACCCAAAAGAGAAATAAGGAAGTTCAGAATGGGGAGAGATTTGGGGGAAAGATAAGAGTTCTCTTTCAGGCATGTTGAGTTAGAGATGCTTATGGAAAGTTTGAAATGCCCACTGGGTAGATGGTGATGTGAGATGAAAGAGTGAATGAGAGACAGACAGACAGACAGACAGACAGAGACAGACAGAGAAAGTGGGTTCTAGATATAGAGATGGGTATATAGATCTGGAAGTCATCCACGTTGAGATAATAATTGAATCCACTGGGACAGATGAGAGTTCATCATGAGAGAAGGTTTAGGCAGCAAGATAAGGGAAGATTGAAAATACGGTTTTTGCCTTATACTTGAAGTTTGGGATCCAGCAAAGGAGACTGAGAAAGAGCAGTCAGAAAACCCAGAGAGGAGACCATTCAGAAGGAGAGGGCAGTTATCGATGTCTTGCTGCAGAGAGGTGGAGAACAAGGATTGGAAAATGGCCACATCATAAGAGAGGAGAAGTTCTCCCTAACTGGAGATGGTGGTGAAGTGGCATGAAGAATTAAAGAAGGTTCTCTGGAGGAAAAGGAACATGACATCCATTCACCTTCCAAGTGTCATGCACCCGCACCATCATACCTTTAGCTCACGAAGCTGAACCACTGTGTGTTATCTCAGCACACAGAATGGATTGGCTCACACAAACCAACATGGCAGCATTTGGGCCAGGTTTTAACTTACGTTGCTCCACAATAAAGCCTGTGTTTCTCCAGAACTGTCTTCAGTATCCATGTCTGCCCCATTCACAGAACCTACCTGCTCATTTGGGTCTTGCGTCCAGTGGCAAGGAGCTTTGGTAAAAACCAACAACGCTACAGGGGGCTGGCATGGATCTAATGTTTACATAATGGGGTTCCCTTTTTTTCTGGACCTAGCTAATGTCTGGACTAGTTTGGGGTTATCAAGGAACCTGATGAAGCAGCTCCACCTACTGGTATTTCTAGATATTGTTAAAGCCATTGGTTGTTCATAATAATTTTGAATAAACTATTCATTTGAATATTTGAATAAACTCTTTAAAAATGACTAGAATGAACTTTCCTCCTTCTTACTTCTGTGATACTGCTTCGGGGGTAGTGAATGGTGAACTGTACTGTCTCTGTAACCAAGTATGGCAGCACCAAGCTTGTCGAGTTCTCTCCAGCTACCTTGATGGTAGCCTACAGTAAAGTGATCAGACTTGGGGCCTGCACATGGAGCTGGCCAGAGCCACAGGGCACTAGATGAAAATGCAATTGGGAATCATTAGCCAAATATATAGAAATACAACGCAACATAGACAATGTTCATTTGTGGTTTTCTAAGTCAATGGCATGTTTTATTTGACTTTGACACCACACGCCTCCAATGATATGTTGGTGAGGCTGTAGGACAGAAATGGAGGGCAAGACTTCAGAGTAATATAAGGCAGATATGTGTATATATAATATAATATATATATGGGTAAAAACTTATCCATATATATATTATAGTAATAAAAATATAGGTATCTCTCCCACATCACAACCTTTCCCATCATGCTTTTGCTATATTGCAGGTTGGCATAAGAAATTAAATGGGAATTTTGGGAGTTTTGGGGAAGTTACAGATGATACTCAAAGGCCAGCAGACAATATAGAAAACATTTGAACCTCAGGAATACGTAAAATATGAGTATATCTTTTAATACCATAAATATGCACAATTTCTTTTCCTGGAAACACCCCATAAAAAAGAAAAAAAACCCTTCATATTTCTTCTCTGATAAGAAGAGAGACACCAAAAAATGAACGTGCATTTCCCAGATTGCAGGGGCACTGCAGCCCTAACCCCCAAATGTGGAAACGATACCTATATTTGTATTGCTTTGGATACTGTCTGATCAGATCCTGATCCTGATGGAGTGGCTTTGGCGTCATGAAACGAGCATTGGATTTCTAGCTAGAACTTCTGGAAATCTTTTCAACTTGACAGTCTTAATCACTTGGATGAGCCTTAGTTTTCCTCATTTATAAAAAGGAAATACTGAGACCGAGAGTGTCTGCCACACAGGGTTCTTGGGAGAGGACCAGATGAGATTACTCATCACATCATAATATTGGAGAGGAGAGAGACCTTGGAAATTTTCTGGTCCAGCTCCTTCATTGGACAAATGAAGACCTTTAGGCTGAGAGAGATTAAGAGCTTTGCCCAAGGATTCCTGACTCCTGGCCCAGCATTCGATGCTGTGGGCCAGGCTGTTTCTCCCATGTTTATGGACTGAGCTTTGGAAACCTTCAAGCATTACACACACAGTGGTTATTATTTATTATTATTATCAGTGTCACTGTCAGAAGAAAAATGCTACAGGCTTAGTCCCTCCTTATTTTCCTTCAAAGGACAGAGAACCTGATAGTATTTGCTGCTGCTGTTGCCTCTCTGCCCCTGCCCTGGTCCTTTAGCTACACCGAGAACTCCATTCTTTCTGGATGTGAAGTGAGTTTCCGGTGGTCAATGTCACTTCCACATGTCTCACTTCTGCCAGGGTTTCTCCCTACAGACATGTGGATTCAACGCAATTGCTTCCAGTTCTGGAAGGTGGTCTAAAATGGTCATTGGAGCTCCTCAACATGGAGACCTTGGGGGGAAGGGGAGAGGCTCTTTGTGAAACAAAAGGGTGAGAAATTTAAAAAAGAGAAACAGGATAATAAGACTTTTTTTTCTTTAGGGGCAATGTTTGGGAAAGGTGAGAAACTTCTGTCTTAGGCACTGATCTCAGTTGGTCAATCAATCAGTGTTTATTAAGTGCCTGCTATGTGCCAGGCACTGTCCTAAGCATTGGGGAATACAGAAAAAGGCTGCCCTCAAGTTGCTCCCAATCTGATGGGGGAGACAACAAGCAAAAGAATGTGAACAAAGCAAGCTCTAGACAGTATCTACAGGAAATAATTAACCAAGGGAAAGCTCTGGAATGAAGGAGAGAGAGAGAGAGAGAGAGAGAGAGAGAGAGAGAGAGAGAGAGAGAGAGAGAGAGAGAGAGGGAGAGAGAGAGAGAGAGAGAGAGAGAAGGGGGCTAGAGAGAGAGGGGGGGGGGAGAGAGAGAGAGAGAGAGAGAGAGAGAGAGAGAGAGAGAGAGAGAGAGAGAGAGAGAGAGAGAGAGAGAGAGAGAGAAATACACAGAGAGAAATACAGAGAGAGACAGAGACAGAGAAGGAGACACACACACATAGATCTTTCCAAGTATGGGAATTAAACACTTAAAAAAACTAAAAATGTGAAAAAAATGATCTCATTTGATTTTTGAGCAAACCCTGAGAGATTGGTGCTTTTACTAGCTCCGTCTTATAGCAGGTAAAAGTGAGACAGAGATTATTGACTTGCCCAGGATCACACAGATGGCAAGTACCTCAGAGCAGATTTGAACTTTGGTCTTCTTGACTCCAGATCAGGAGCCCTCTGCACTGTGATGCCACCACCAGACTTGGGAGTCAGAAAGCCCTAGTTCCAGTCCCATCTCTGTGACTTATTAGCTTTTCAACTGTGGACAAGTCATTTGACCTACCTGAGCTTCAATTTGTCATCTATAAAATGGGAAAAATAATATCTGCACTTAGGTCAATTCCAGAGTTATAAGAAAAGTTCTATAGTTCCTAAAGCATTATGAAATTATATTTTTGTAGAAAGAAGCAGCGTGATGTGTTGGGGATAAAGTTGTTCTGGGGGCCAGGAAGACCTGAGGTTATGTGCTCCCTTATTTTGAGAAACACCAGGCTGTGATACCCTGGACAAGTCATTTAATAGACAAATTCCAATGGAGAAAGGGAGACGGAACACAAATAATGCCTTACTGAGGTGAAGCCCCAGTTGAATTTAGAGAACATAAGTTTGTTGTGGCTTCAATCTGCTTTATTTTGTGATTTTCTCTAACTCTGCTCGGCATGTAGGAATGGAAGTAGATGGTGGGAGTGATCTCAGATACTGGGTTTGGAAGAGCTTGAACAATGGTGGGTCAAGAGGGTTAAGGGATTCAAGAGCCGAGGAGAGTATGAAATTGAAATGGTTAACTATGGGATTAGGATTGGGAAGGGAAGAGCAGTGGTGTTGGCCTGGGGAGTACACAATGATGAGTAAACATATGGGATTTGATAGCCCAGGAGGTATCACAGGATCAGATTTAGGCTGTAGGAATCCTCAGAGACCATCTAGTTCATTTCCTTTATTTTACAGATGAGGAAACTGAGGCCCATAGAGGTTAAGAGGCTGGCCCAAAGTTGTACAACTAGTAATTAGACAAAGTGGGATTTGAACTGGTCTTCTGAATCCAAAGTCTGAAAAAACAAGTAGGCTCAGAAAGCTAACTATAAATATATATAAATTTATATTTAAATACATATTTTTTATATTTAATTTTTATTTATTTGTGTATTTATATACTTTATATATTTATAATTTATAAATATATGCATAATTGCTATTATGTAATTAATTGATATGACAATTATAGATTATATAATTAATATTACTTATATTGTTGATGTATAAATTATATATTTATATATACATATATATTGTATATTAATATATATTTTAAAATATATGTATGTGAGATGGAGCCACAATGGATTCTTAAGGGAAGCACAGAGGCTCAGGGAATCTCCTTAGGTTGATGCCAGGGAAGACAAGTGCCACAGCCCTAGACAGGATGGCCTTTGTCAGAAAGAGCACTGATGCGAGTGCCAAGGGGATGCTGCTGGTGGGGTTCCATTTTTGTGGCTAGAGAGGGTCAGGTTGGGGAGGGAGACCTGCGTTTACTGACTGGTTTTTGGTGTTAGTTACAGGACCCTGATCAGACCCACCTACAAAGTTTCTTACCGGACAGTGACGGCGCTGGACTGGAAATGCTGCCCTGGGTTTGCTGGAAGTAACTGTGAAGAGGGTGAGTGTGGATGGGCTGTGTTCAAGGGGAAAGTATGACTGGTGTCGGGAACAAGTACAGCTAGGCCAGTGTCTGCTCTCGTGTCCCCTCTCCTCTCCTCCCCTCGCCTCCCCTCCTCTCCCATTCGACACCTGGACACAGAAACTTGGTGCTGGGGGAGAGGGGAAGGGAGGCTCCTGGTTCCTTCTAAGTGTCCATCAGGAGAAGTCTAAGGCCATGGGGAAGGTCCATGACCAAATTAGTGATGAAGAGATTCCTATCTCAAGGGAATCAGAAAACCTTTTATTCATTCTACAATTTACCTGAATCCCTGATGGTTCAGGGAGTCTGGCAGGAAAAATCTTGTTTGATGGGAGTTACCAAAACTGGTCCCAAGGGACACCCAAGGGTTCTGACTTGGGAAAGGAGTGAGGTAAGTGACTGGCGTTTCTCAAGTGTGAAGTTTAATTGATATGAGGCAGGAGCCTGCCACAGTGTTCTTTGGAATCTCGGAGTGCAGCATTTCTGGCCAGATTCTCTCTCCATCCTTTGGTGAGAAAAGGACTCTGAATTCTCAGCCCCGTGGCGTCTATTACAAAGTCTCGTTGAGGTCTGTGACTCTCCTGGAGGAGGCAGGGTGGTGTCCAGGTGAAATTTGGTGGTACTCGGAAGTCTACAATTCAAGCAAAAGTGACCGCCAGACGTCCAGTGTCTGAATGACAGTGAAGAGGTTAATACATTTTTTAAGCTAGGTAGATCTATCCTTCAATAACCTGGCCGTACTTGGGGGGATGTTTGTTAGTTGGGGGGGTTTGTTTATCAATGGATAGCAGTTATTAGTGCAAAAAGACTTCATATTATAGAAAGCAGCACACAGAGTTTATCGAGATATAGAGATATATGTGTCTTCTTGATTTTTCTGATCTGTGTTTTCTTTCACAACATGGCTAATATGGAAATACGTTTTGCATGACTATACATGTTTCACCATTATCAGATTGCTTACTTTCTCAGAGGAGATGAAGGAAGGCAGGAGAGAATTTGGAGCTCAACAATTGTTAAAAGGGAATTTGTTTTTACATGTAAAATTGTAAAGTAAAATCATTTTTACATCTAAATGGAAAAAATAAAATAACACATTTTTAAAAGGAAAAATTATTGAGATACATGTACATAGATGTAGTTTAAAAACTCATATAAGAATATTATAAAGCAGGAATATGTAGAAGAGAGAGGAATTGAGAATAATAATAGCTAGCATTTATAGGTTACTTTAAAGTTTGCAAAGTGCTTTACAAATATTAACTCATTTTTATTCTCCCAATAATCCATAGAGAACATTATTAGTCCTATTTTACAAATGAGGAAACTGAGGTATATTGGGTACTTTAAACACAATATCTCATTTGATTATCACAGTGACCCTGTTAGGCAGAGAACTTAAATTCAAATAGAAACCTTGGCCACTAACCCCCACATAATTTCTGAAGGAACATAGTAATTTCAAGAAAGAAAGGAAAAGAAAGAAAGGAAGGAAGGAAGGAAGAAAAAGAAGGAAAGAAAGAAAGAACGAAAGAAATCAAGATTATGTGACTTGTTTAAGGTCACATAATGTGTAATTGGAAATCTTGTGCCTTTGAACTACATTTCCCAGGAGCCCACTGACTTCCTGTTGTTACCTATTGACATAGGGAATAAATAAGGTGGTTTTCCATGGCTAGCTGTCTTAGCTTCCTGTTGGTGACTGTGGTTGAACATGTGTTTGAACATGTAGATTAGCCATGGGCATGTGGTTTTATTTTGTTAACTTTTTATTTTTCTATTTCTAGTGATCATTAATAAAATATAATATTTTAAGGTATTATATATTAATTTTAATTTTTACAATAGCTAAGTGAGTGTCTGAGGCTGGATTTGAACTTGGTCTTAACTCCAGATCTATCCTCAATCTACTGCCCCACACAGCTGCCCTTGAAAGATCTAGATTCAATGCCCTCTTCAGTCACATCCTGACTGTGATTCTGGTCAAGTCACTTAACCCCTCAGTGCTCAAAGCAACTCTGTAAGAAGTTAAGTTGTATTGTGTGTGTATGAGTGTGTGAGTATATACATGTATGTGAGTGAATATGTGTGTATGTGTGAGTGTGAGAATGTATGAGTGTGTAAATATGTGTGTGTGTGTGTGTGTGTGTGTGTGTGTGAATATGGATATGTGATATGGTTCAGACTTGTATAAGAGAAGGAAACTCCCAGGGAACAAACACTACCAATGTAAACAAGCACTTAATGTTTTACACACACACACACACACACACACACATACGGTTTGAAGATTAGCCACATTTACAAATATACCCATTTTATTGGTGACCTACCTGTCCCTGTTAAAGACCGTTTATTCTATTATTTATCTTGGGCAAAATTAAGGTTAATTTGTTTTCAAACAGAGTCCCGAAATGTTTTTATTATAACAATATTTGTGAAATTGAACCATCAGGGGGCAGCTGGGTAGCTCAATGGATTGAGAGCTAGCCCTAGAGACGGGAGGTTCTAGGTTCAAATCTGGCCTCAGACACTTCCCAGCTGTGTGACCCTGGGCAAGTCACTTGACCCCCATTGCCTAGCCCTTACCACTCTTCTGCCTTGGAGCCAATACACAGTATTGACTCCAAGACGGAAGGTGAGGGTTTAAAAAAAAAAAGAAATTGAACCATCATAGAGGAATGTAAAAAGTGTGACACAAATTTCCACACCAGAAAAACAGAGCTCAAGTTCTTTTCCATACTGTCATTACACCAATATCTTTAACAGAGCCAGCCCCAACCTAGGCATGGACATTCTTCAAGAAGGATTCGCTAGAACAAATGTCCACTACAATCTACAAAATCAGAAAGCTCTTAAGAGTTCGTTGTCATGGAAAAGGACCAGCATCACTGTTTTGTAGCATCACACTGTTCCATTTTTAAACTACCAATTTGTATAGTAGCCTGTCTTAATAAAATTGTTATTAAACAAAAATATAGATGTGCTCATATCTACATAAAATCTACAAAATATATTTAAATGATATAAAAATAAATAAAATACATGTGATGTATCATATTTGCAAGCATGTGTATATATTTTGTCTACCCCAGTAGACCCACGAGGTCAAGGATATGGGCACTCCCTCCTTCCAGTGGGCCAGACTTTTCTTCTTGAGGATAGGGACCTTCCAGAGAAGGAATCAGATTTGAATCTGGGACCTCCCAGCTATATATCTAGCTCTCAATCCATTGAAACACCTAGCTACCTCTTGCTGATGAACTCTTAATGAAGAGGAAGAGGAAAATCACTTTCTGATCCAAACAGGAAAAGGGGAAGGAGGAGAATGACAAAGAGGAAGATCACTTCCTGATCCAAACAGGAAAAGGGGAAGGAGGAGAATGACAAGATGGCCTGAGGGGAAGTGGGAAGGGAAGAAGAGAAAGGAGCTGAGACTTTGTGGGATTCACAGCTACTGTCTACCTCTATTCCTGGTTCCATTGAATCACCTCCTGGAGTTCTGGGGTGCTCATCTCCATCTACTCCCCAGAAACTCCTTTCAGAGGGCTCAGCAGTTTTTTCTAGACATCCCAGCCTCCACTAGCAGAATCCAACTTGGAGGAATCTTTTCTTTCAGGTGACCCAGAACATTCAGAGAAAGAAATCTCTGAGGGTTTCCCATCTGAAAGACTTTCCCTCAGACACATCTCCTGGTGGGAGCTCTTTAGATGCCCTGGGCTGGTGTGCCCTCGCTGGCACCTTAATTCAGGCAGCCTCAGCTGATGAGCCTTTGCTGTGTTACTTAAGCAGTATTTTTATCGACTTAAAAAATTGTACGTTCTTAAAAAAAAAAACCTACTAAGTATAATTCACAATGAATGCAGTCCAGGACTTGAGATGCATTGTGTTCCAGAAGTTCATTTGCAAGTAGGTTGTTTGGGCCTCTGAGCATATTTTAAGTGCATTATTATTATACCAATAATGCTATAAATGATAGCTAGGATGCGAGGCCAGCTCATAAAAGCCTGCTTAAACCTTATGAAGCATATTTTGGTTACATTATGGGAAAATGTATTCTGTGGGAATCCAGTGATTTGGGAATTCTCTGTTTCCATCGTGAGCCCCTTCCCAAGCCAGTATAGCAGAGTATTCCAGATTTCTGCTATCCTGGGAGAGGGAGGGGGAGCTGGAGACGGGATGGGAAAGACAATGAAGGAGGGGCCAAAAGAAAATACACAGAAATATGTGTGCTTTATAAAGTAAATGAAAGCAAAATTTCTTTTTCTTTTAAACTCTTACCTTCCGTCTTAGAATCAATACTATGTATTAGTTCTAAGGAAGAGGGGTCATAAGGGCTAGGCAAAATGGGGGTTAAGTGACTTGCCCAGGGTCACTCAGCTATGAAGTGTCTGAGGCCACATTTGAACCCAAGACCTCTAGACCTGGATCTCAATCCACTGAGCCATCTAGCTGCCCCCGAAAACAAAATTTCTATCAAAGTCAATAAAAATAATATTATGGAGTCTAATTCCTTAACACTGATTTGGATGTCAGAAGAATGTGCCATATAAATCATGGATAGGGCTTGAGTTTTTATCCTCCTTTTTCTTCTTCCTTATCTCCCTTATCTCTCATATACTCAATGAATTGGCATCTCCAGGCATCAGCCTCCACAGGAGGTCAAGATCCTTTGCTGGGGGACTGAGGATGGATTTATGGTAGTAGTTCATTCCTGTTATCAGTGTGATGTGGCCTTATCACCACCAGTAGTAGGTGGACCCAGAGCCCATTCCACTCCATTGTGGACATAGGAATGTAAGAAGTCAGGTTCTGGAGGTTCTGCTGTTCTGAGGACCCTCCATTGCCAGCCTACTAGATCATGGGTCTCCCTTTGGTGAAGTTGGTGGAGGCATCTGGGAGGAGACCCAGACCTAGATTCCTGGATTCAAATCTGGCTTCAGATAACGTCCTAGATGTATGACCCTAGGCAAGTCACTTCACCTCCATTGACTAGCCCTTACTGCTCTTCTGCCTTAAAACCAATACACAGTATTGATTCTAAGATGAAAGGAAAAAAGAAGAAGAAAAAGGCCAAGCAGAGGATGTTGGGCCAAGGGCCAGGCCAGGCCAGGCAGGAAGCCAGAAGCCTAGAAATCAGCCACCTCTTGGAGTCTCAGTTTCCTCATTTGTAAAATTAGGGTTTTGGGCTAGATGACCTTTGAGGTCCCTTCTAGCTCTAGAGCTAAGATCCCATGATTCTTTCCTCCTCTTTGACATCCTGGGCCAGAAATCATAAAGGTCCTTTCTTTAAGGTCTCTTCTATCTCCAGTCTATGATTCCATGAATTGTGTGTGGTCTTCTGATCCAACAGCAAGGACTGAAGGTACCAACTTGGCCAAAAGAAACCCTTTGAATCTTTGGTTTCTGGTTGATCTCAATGACGAGGGTCCCATCACATCTCTTTGTGTCTCTGGGGCATCCTCAAAAGAAACCGGCATGAAATGTACCACAAAAGCCTTCTCTAGGGTCTGAGTCCTTCATCTGAATAGCACAGAGAGCAGCCTACATTAGTATGATACGAGGAGTATACCTTTGCCCTGTGTTCTTCTGGTTCTTTGGCAGACTTAGAGCCTACTGGATCCTTAGCCTCAGGGCATCCAGAGCATCAGGGAAAAGAACTTCTTCAATTCTGAACATTGTTTCTCACCTTGTCTAGTCACATCAAGAAAAATGGCTCTCAATCCCATGTTTTCTCATGTTCCCTTTATCCAGTAGCCTTTCCTGTGAGTAAATGGGTGAGAAAAAAGGTCCAGGATCCCCCGTAGAGTACTAGAATATTTTGCAGAATCATTTCCTTCCAACAGCAGCACTAAAATTTAAAATGGTATGGATAGCTTCCCTATTGATTCCCAGGAGGGTTCAGGGTAGCACTCCTAGGTCTCTCTTCTCCAGGAAAAACACAAGACAGACTTCCATCACTCTTCATGGGAAAATTTGCCTCTCATGTTTCTGATCTCACTTTGTGATCTTATCAAATCCCATCCACTATCCACCTCAGGTCACAGAACCATGAACAACTGCTGTATATTCCTGAAATCCAGCTGATGTAGACAGAAATTAAAATAAGCCCTCTCCCAATGCTGTAGGAGACCATCTCTCTTAGCACACTGGCTTGTGTGGGACAATGAGGGAGGCTTTGACACAAACAATGACGGGAGGTTCAGTCATCAGGGGATAATAAGCTTGACTTGTGGATATGTTTTATTTCATCTTGTTTTCTTTCTTCCAACTGGAGCCCCAGTAAGAACAGGAAATGAATCCACTGAGCCACCCGGTCTGGTGAGCACTGATATAAAGACCATATGGAAGAGGGCACGAGAAGGGTGAAGGGTTTAGCTATTGCATTCATGCGTCAAGTTGATTGATTGAAATCCAAGATGATGCTGACATTTCAACCTAGTCTTATAACGTGTGTGTGTGTGTGTGTGTGTGTGTGTGTGTGTGTGTGTGTGTATTTGCAAGAGCATGTATTCATTCACTGGAAGTTCAAAGCCAAACCCAGCCATCCTAGAAGAGGAATATTGTCCCTGGCCGGCACTCCATGAGCCTTGGCATTATGACTTTGACCATGTCTCTTTTGACTTTATGGACCTCAAGTTTTTGAAAGTGGTCCTTTATTGTCTTCTCCAAGGCGTAGTGCAGCAAAATAGCCACAAAACTGATCCTCAGGGAGAGGGGATGGAGTGTCAGGGTCATGTCTTTGGCATATTGTGGAGTTTGGTGGTATTTATACAGACGTGATGGTATTAGCCTTCAGGGGACATGGGGATTGATCTCAGAACTTCTCTGATTCTGCCAAAAGCACTAGCCTTCATCCAGTCTCCCCATTTGTATCTTGGTTGTTTTCTTGGTTCCTCATCGTCCTTCCCCCCACATATCCAGTCACTGACCAAGTCTTGCTTCTATTTCGACAACCCCCTTTCATCAGCCCCCTTCTCTCTATTCCCACAGCTTCCATCACCTCTTACATAGATTATTGTAACAGCCTCTTAATTGACTTCCTTGCCTCAATTCATCTCCAAAACTATTGACATAAGTAATTTTTGTTAAGTACAGATCAGACCTTGTCATTCCCTCTCTCGTGAATCCCACTGGCTCCTGATGCCTCTGGAATAAAATCTAGATTTCATTACTTTATTTGTAAAGTCCTACAAAATGTGGCCTTAATTTTTATTTTTCCAACCTCCATGGACATGATTCCCCTTTTGGCACTCTATAGACCAGCCTAATGAGGCCGTCTCTCTCTTATTCCCCATGTCTCCCATCTGGGTGTCTTTGGATCATCTGGTTATTCATGTTTGGAGTGCCCTCACTCCTCCCAACTACCTTATTAAATCCTTCTCTTCTTTTAAGAAATAGCCCACACGCCATCTTATACATAAAGCCATTCCACATCCTCTTCTCATGCCCTCCTTCCCTAAAATATCATGGAAAGTTGTGCAAAGGATACGCTCACTCCTCCAGTCACTGATCCCAGAAATGCTTGGCTTTCTCTATTAAAAAGATTCATTTGTTTTGATTGTCTTTGCATTTATTCTGTGTATGCTACATCTTCTTTAGGCAGAATGTTTCCAAAGTCTTGGGGCAATTTTAAACTTTAATAGCTAGAAGTTCCCGTCTCCTCCATTAGAATGTGAGCTCTTTGAAACAAGGGATTGTTTTGTTTGTATTTGTGCCTCCAGTGCCTGGCACAGTGCCTAGGATAGAAGTGCTTAATAAATGCCTGTTGTTTGGTTGACTAGATACAAGTGCAGATGGCATATCCCCTACCCTCTGGGGATGGCAATGTTAAGTCTCAGCCAGGAAAGGTAGAAGGTGGTTGCTTAGGTATGTAATGGGACCTGGTCTTTTCCATAAAGTATAATAGTCATACTCTAGGGAAGAAAAGAAGAAAATGGTTGGTTTTATAAAATTTTAATAGAATTTAGCTTAAATACCTTGGCCAGTGAAGAAGAGAAGAAAAAGCACTATGTAGTAGCTTGTAATGGTTAATTCTGACAAATAAGAAATCAAACACATCAAGTGTTGGGTGATCAACTCTTCAGAACTCAAGTCCTGATCTGTGCCTGATCTTTTCTGAAGGGATTTGTTCCAGTTGGAGGGGGGGCATGGTAAACTCAAAATATAATTCCCCCTCCACCTCAAATATACCCTTCCATCTTAGCATCAATACTGTGTATTGGTTCCAAGGCAGAAGAGTGGTAAAGGCTAGGCAATGGAGATTAACTGACTTGCCCAGGCTCACAGAGCTAGGAAGTGACTGAGGGTAAGATTTGAACTCAGGACTTCTTGCTCTATCCATTGAGTTACCTAGTTGGCTTTTTTTTTCTTCAAAATTCCAAGGAAGGAGAATGGATATGTGAACTTGCTGAGATAGGCATCACTTCTCATTTCAGGTCCTATGGTAGCCTCAACATAGAAACAGATGAGGTCCTACCCCAATGAGTAGGCATGGGTATGGGGTTTTTGGAAAGTTTGTCAACATTTATCATAATTTCCCAAGAACACATACATAGAAGAGGTTATTGCATGTATATATAAAATGATTCTTTTAAGTATTCATTACCTTTAAAGCTGTAAGGCTCCCCCCTTATACTTGGATCCCTTGAAAGGACGCTATCACCAATAGTCCCAAATGAGGACATTTCTGGGATCAGTGAGTGGAAGAATGATGATTTCCTTTGTACAACTTTCCATGAAATTCAGACCTCCAGGAGTGATGACTTTTTATCTGTTACAAATGGATATTTTATGATTCTGAAGCTTACATCCCCCAGCCCTTCTTTGGTGGAAACATCCTGTTCACACAATATTCAGTATTTTATTTATATAACTCTGGCTTTGATCTTATTCTTGGAGCCAAAGACCCTACATGGTCGTTAGGTACTGCTGTGAGTAAATCATAGAGCGCCTTACACTGAGTAGAGGTTCATGGGACCCTTGCATTCAGGCATTAACAGTGATGTGGGGGAGAAGCAATTTCTGTCTAGTATTTTTGCCCGTATTGGTCTGAAAACATGCCTTTGTCGAGGCAGTCCAAACATCCTGCCGCTTAGGAGCATGGAATGGCTCGTTGCGTCATGTACTCTGTGAAGCTGCCCCAGATGATACTCAAGGGAAACAAACCCAAAATGTGCCGACTCTTCTGCCACATTCCCCCAATACCCGATTCTCTTTGCTGCAGACAGATGGCAGATCCAGCTGCCAGGCGATCAGGGAACATGTGGCCGCCTGCCTTGAACTTGGAACCTTTAACTATAAAGTGCTCATTCCTGCGTGAGTCCTTCGTACAATAATAGCCCAGGTGATAGGGCGGTTCTTTCAGGTATTTCCCGCCTTTTAGCCAAATTAGTCTACTCCCTGCACCCAGAATTCACTCTCTCATCTCCCATGACTTTCCTTCCTCACACCAAAGAGCCCCCAGCTGCCTTCGGGGTCCAGCGTGAGTGATCTGGTACCTTTTCTGATATTAGCTGTTAGCATTCTCATTCTCTACGTGATTTTACATTTAATTTGTATGTTTTTATAGATTTTTTAAACGTCCATACTTTCCCCCTCCATAGGATGTGTAGCCTCCTTAAGGACAGGGACTATTTTCGTCTTTGTTCCCCCAACATTTGGGGTACGCCAGAGCCTGGCATGCCGTGAATGGTTACTTACAAAATGTTTGTTGACTCGCATCAGTCTGTTCCCATCTGTGAGATCACTGGCTGTCCTTAGGAATGCAGATCAGGACTTTGGAACTCAATGAAGCCAAATGACCCACATCATGACTGAACCCATAGCTAGTCCTCATGCTAAATGACTGGGCATAAATCCAGTTGGCCTGCAGCAGCCATAGGAATATCCAGTTTTCCAAACACAACGCTCCAGAATTCCAGGCTCTCAGAGTTGAGTTGGGGAGGGATCTCGGTAGCTACCCAATCCAAGGTGGACCCAATTAAGGGTCCTCGCTCCATCATCCCTGACAAGGGGTCATCCTGCTTCCTGCCTCTGCTCAAAGACCTCCGGGGCGATGGATTGTGCTTTCTCCTGGGCAATTTATTCCATTTATGTTAGTTTTCTTTTTATTAAGAGGTTAAAAGAACAAGATTTGGCAACTGACTGTGTACATGGGGTGAGACGCTAACATCCCAATTGAGAACCTGAGTGACTAGAAAGATGGTGGTTTCATCCTTAAAAATAAAGAGATTTAGAAGAGAAGATGATTTGGGGGAAAGTTAGATACATGACACAGATCACGACCTACCTGGTAACTTCTTCTGTCCCACCCAAAGTAAGAATAGGGGAGGCAGAGCTCTTATCAGAAACCACCAGGGAGCACAGAGACTTCTGTTTAATGGGGGTACCAATTGAAGACACAAGGGGATCTGGGGTGCACAGGAGAAGTATGGTGGGGTGGAGACAACAGATTTCCCCCATGGCACCTATCCAGTTGCTGCTGGGATGCCTGGTATAAGTGCCCAAGGGGTCAAAGCACACTGGTTTTTGGAATGTGTATAGGAAAGGAGATGGGGTGGAGGGGGTCTGGGAGCTTAAGCAACAAAAGGAAGGGGGCAAAGTAGGGAAAAGAGTTGGGGAATAGGGGTAGATTTGGAGATAAAACCCTAAATTGGTGACAAAGTCCATCTCAAGGGCAGGCTGGGATGCAAACCTTTTCCACACCCTCCTGGGTTGACCATGGCTTCCGAAGAGGGCTTCCTCCCCACTTTAGAAATATGCTTCCCAGATTGTATCACTTCAGTGTTCACGAAGGGTCCTCATTAACCCTTAAACTCTGAGGATGTTCTTTGACACTCCGGGCATCAGTCTCTATTTCAAATTCTACCCCATCCCTGCCATCACTTAAAGATAACAGCTTGACCCAAGAACACAGTTTCTGTGGGCAAGACCTGGGCAAGGTTCCTATGTACGCCTGGGAAGCTCTGCATGCTGGCATGGTGCAAGGCAAGTTCTCTTACTGGTTGATACTGATCACTCAGTCCTATCTAGGAAGGGGGGATGCCTTCCATTTCTCCATTTGGATCTTTGCTTGTGTTTTCTTTGGAAGAGGAAGACAGAAGGAAGGGCTGGCATTTACTGGAATCCTTGATCCTTCCATCCTCATCAGAAGGTTGGCAGGTCTTTAAATGGCTTTATTCAGAATAATATTTCCAAATGCCAAGTACTAAGCTCCCAAATATTTTGTCACTTGATACAAATTGAGAGTTGTTTCCATAGTCCTTATGGGTTTTGTTGTTGGACAAACATCTTTCAGCACCTAGTGTCAAAATATCTGGAGCCTTAAATATCTACAGATGTCATCTGTTTATTTTTTCCCTCTTTCCTCAAAAGCTGTTGTGCTGGGATGAGGCGCCTTGAAAGCCTGGATCAGATTGCTGGCTTTCAAAGCCATTGTTTTGATAACCTCATTGTTTGCACTCCCGAAGTATCCAACATATTCCAGATGATTCCGTCCTGCCATGTTTTCCCACTTTGCAGATTGTTATTTCACAGGCTACCTAAGGTGTAGCAGGGGCCACCATGATGCCAAGGGGAATGATTCAAAGAAATATATGTAAGATTTCTCAGCCATAGTCTCATCTAGACCAGGATGGAATGAATTGCCTTTGCCTTAGGCCGTTCTGGATATCTTTGCATCCAAGAGACCTAGCTTCTTCAAAGAAATTGTTTCAGGCGAACCCTGACCTTCTAGCCTAGAATTCCCTTAACTCTAATTAGAAATGAATTTGACAAAAACAAAAAATATGAATAAAAATAAGATTTTTTAGGAAATTCTCCTAAAAATCTATTTCAGTTGTCTCTGTCACCTCCCCCCTCCCAAATAAGCTTGATACTTAATTTAGTCTCAAGATTTTCAAAAGGTACTTAAGAAAATAAATTTTAAACAAAGGACTAGACTTTCTCAGAGATGGACTTGACCTTTGCTCACTGACCTAAATAAACAATAAGAAATTGGAACCTAGAACCTTAGAAACTTCTTGGTGGCTATGAGAAAACAGTCACACTGATACATTGTTTGTGGAACTGCAAATTGGATCTATTCCAAATCCAGCCATTCTGGGAAACAATCTGGCATTTTACTGCCCAAATCACTAACATGTGTACACCTTTTGCCCATACCCAGACCCAGTGATACCACTGCTAAACCTATAGGTTACAGATCTAAGGAAGAGACCCTGTGGAATATTCCTAGTAGCCCTGTTTATTGTAGGAAGGAGCTAAAAGGTAACCAGGAACACATTTACTAATGAATGGCTGAACAAAGTGTGGGTTATGAATATGAAATGTTCCTGTATCCTTAGAAATGATGGATGTGAAGGATTTAGAAAAACCTGGGAAAATATATATAAATAGATTAATGTGAAGTAAGCAAAGCCAGGAGGACTCTGTGTGTGTGTGTGTCTGTTTGTCTGTCTGTATGTATGTATGTCTATGTGTAAGGGAGAAAGATGGGCTGGACCATAGAGCATGAGAAAGGGGAATCATGTGCAAGGAGCCTGCCTAGAAAAGTTGGGGCCAGTTGTGAAATTCCAATAGAAGAGTTTACATCTGACCCTCAGGATACCTGGGAAGTTCTAGATTTAACTGAGTAGGGGAATGGCATGGTCAACCAATGACTAAAGCCAATCACTTTGGTGACCAGGTGGAGGGTGGATTCAAGCCTATAATCACAGATCCAGTTTGAATTTAGACTTCTATCATTGGTCGCCAATAGGTGAAAATGTGGGTGGATCCCTCCTCTCTGGCCCCAGCATCATCTTCTGCAAGGTGAGGAAGGTTGTATTAAGATATCTCTAAAGTACTTTGCAAGTCTGAATCTCATAGACCTCGCTGATTTAGCAACAGTAGAGATGATTCTCAAATTCTTCTGATACCAGGTATGCACTGGAGAGGGTCACATCATTGGTCGGGAGCGATTCCTGCCCTAAGATTCCATGATCCCTCAATTCTGTGACATCCTTGAGAAAGTCTGTGACAGTTCTTCAAAATCAAAATCAACATTTCTTACTTCTCAGAACAAATGAGGCTGGAGAGAAATGTAAATAGAGAACAGCGAATTCATAATTTGTGAATGCAGCATCTTTCCTTTGTCCTAAATAAGAAGAGAAAGAAAGAAATAGATGGCCTAGATTTAGGGTTGATCAAACTGTTATTTCCCTGGCTTCCCATGGAGCCTCTGGGCTGTGTAGTCACAGAATTTGCTACTTTTTATGATTCACTTTATTAACGTTATGGGCATTTTAGCCCTGTGGCTTGTAATTCTTCCTCCCAGGAAAGCCAGTCCTTAGTATATAAGAATTTTCTCAAATACTTTGCAAACTTTAAAGCATAATAAGAATCATTTTGTTGTTGCTGTTGTTGTTATATGGAGAAGGTTTGAGAGAAATTGGATCAAAGTCTATAAAGCTCTTCTGTAGGGCCCCAAGAACAACTAAGGGAAGAAAGAATAACAACAGAGGAATCTGGGAATATTCATGACTAGCATGGACTAAAGGTCACATTGTGGAAATATGGTATTAACATGTAGACTTGGGGGCAACTGGGTGGCTCACTGGATTGAGAGCCAGACCTAGAGACAGGAGGTTCTGGATTCAATCTGGACTTAGACACATTCTAGCTGGGTGACCCTGGCCAAGTCACTTGACCCTCATTGCCCAGCCCTTACCACTCTTTTGCCTTGGAGCCAATCTGTAATATTGATTCTAAGGCAGACAGTAAGGCTTTAAGAAAAAAAAAAAAACATGTTGTCTGAGATCACAGTCTCATCCATATCTCTTCACATATTTGTGTGATTTTTTTTGGCACTGACTGAAGTCTGGAAGAATTAATGATAAATAGTAACAATAACACTGCTGTGTTGCCTTAAGGTTACAAAGTTCTTTATAGGCGAGCTCACTGATCCTCAAAACAGCCCTATGAAAACAGAAGGGACACAAACGGAATCAGACCTGGGTTCAAGTTCTGGTTTTGCCAGTAAGTAGCCATGTGGCCCTGGGCAATAATAGGGGGCTTGATTTCCTCATTGAGTTTGGGTTAGATATTATCTGAAGCCTCTTCCATTTCAAAAAAGGTTGAGAACTGAGATCCAAGCAAATATCCAAAGACCACCATGTTTAGCTGAATCTGCTGGATGGCAGACTCCCAGGGCAAGTTGTTTAACTCCTCAGGATTGTTCCATTTTCCTCTTTGTAGCACCACTGTGCCTAGCAGGGTGCCTGGCTCAGGGGAGGGATGCCTTAATTAGTGTTTTTTGATTGATGAGTTGATTTATATATCCTTCTAGGACTGCATGCAGAAAAGGATAGTCTGGGTTCTCATCTTACAAGAGAACATTTATTCCAAGACCTTTTGATCTCATCTTTAACTCCTGGGCTGTCTCCCTTGGACCTTTGGTTAGTTCCAACTGGTTTAGTCCTAAAGAAGAGCAGCGAGAAATCTGGGTACCTTTGACCCCTCATCCTGATGTGTCTGGTCCCTGTGATTTTCCCCTATAGCACAGTTCTGTGGTATAGTATCAAAAGCTCCTTGGTGATTGAATAAGGCTCCATCCTGAAGGCACTATAGATTGGCTTTGTCAGTCCAAAGCATGGAATTCTCTCTGTTCACATAAAAGATCCATGGTTAGTTAGCCTCATTTCTTTGGACCAGAACTATTATGTTATCAATCAGTTAACATTTATGAAGCCCCCTCCTTGTGCCAGGCACTGTATCCTACTTTATATTCCACATAGATATATGTATGCAAAAATCCAAACTTATGAAGTAGATTCATTTGGAAGGTGGTTGCTTACAAAAGGAATTGCTCTAAATCGTCCGTGTTCTTAAGATAGTATAGATAGCATTGGATCAGGAACTTACTGACTGATGGCAGAAAGAGTTACACCCGTGATAGTATCCTACTGTATTCACATATCAGAAGCAAAACCAAACATCAAGATTATTGATATACTCTTTTCCATTTCATGGTTCTTTTACTGCTCCTTTTACATCATTGTTCCCCAGACAAAGATGGTACTATCAAATATCAATTCTCCATCGTGGAAAAGCTGCTGGTGGGACATGATTCCTCTTTCCCTCAACACGTGTGTGATGTAGTGAGTAGAATGTGAGACGTGGAGGCTGAAAGATCTGGCTTCAAATCTCATGTCAAACATTTGATAATGGTTAGTCATGGGCAAGTCCTTTAACCATTTTGAGCAACAATTTCCCAAGGAGTTGAATTTAACGTCTAAGGTCCCTTCTAGCTCTAAATCTGTGATTTTATGATTTTGTGATTCTGTGATCCCTTCCCTGAATCCAAGGAGGAATACTAGTCTGGTTCCATTAGGGCTGAAAATCATTTAGTTTCTTATTTGCATCTGTCTCCTTGTAATCACATTTCTTAGTCATCTCTGTCAATAAAAACAAAACACAATTTATTAACCAGTCTTGAATAATGGTGTGTATGGTTGTTCTCTAGCTGACCCAGAGGGATTTAAAGGACTTTAGGGAAAAGCTGTAGATAGATAGAGTTAAAGGACTCAAGAGGAACTGTGGCTTTTTTTGACTGGGCATCCGCCAGTGTTTGGGTGGAGGAGAGACGTGTTTTCCTCATTAAAGACCCATTACCATCTCCCGGAGAGCACCCCCTTGGACTGGCACTGCTGTGAAAGTGATATCATTGAGGGACATGTTGACCATGTGCAAGTGCCTGGGGCTGCCAACACTTGGGGAGTGCCTCACTGGCCTAATACGGAGCCAACTGATTCTGTTGTCAATTCTAGCTGTGCAGGAATTAGGGGTCAGTGGGGCTTTGCTGGAAGGAGTGGACACATTTGTACAAGTGTTCTGTATAGGAGTGACATCCCTGGACCAAGTTTTCGTGTGGCCATATTTAGTAGAAGGACAATCATCAAATTTAAGGATCTCTCCATACTCTTACTGTGGACAGTTATTTGTTAGTCTATGAGAGACTCTACTTGGATCATGGTGGGAAAGTGTTCACTGAATTTTCTCTAGGGAGCCAGCTTTGAGACTGAAATGCAGACATTCTCCTGGAACTCAAAGCCTCTTCGATTTCCGGTGGGCATCAGAGACATTTATAAAGTTAGTGAATCTTATAAACAAGGGATTGATTACTCGTGATCCCCATTCTGGGAGGCCTGGCACTAGGGGAAATTCTTTGCCACCTTCTAGAGGTGGCTGGATGGGAGAGCTGGCACTCTGGCCTGGGTTCGTGGAAGGTCCCTTGAATATAGATCCTCTGGAAAGGTCGTACATTATTTTTCAGGTAGACTCAAGGTTTACAGATATGATTGCAGGTTCTTTGGCCAGACCGCATGGCCCTTCACGGCAGAGACCGGACCTTACAGTTCTTTATATCCTTCTGTAGTGCCTTGCACCACATTTCAGGTGCCCAAAACGTGCTTAAATACTATATTCTCAGGATCAAACCAGGCTACAGAAGACTGACATTCTATCCGGCTTCTTACTTCTGAAACTCAGCCTTCATGCTCTTTTAATGTAATTTGGACCTGAGTGGAGCTCAGGTTTCGCACTTACACATCCCACTGGGCTTCCAGAAACCACATAGACTCAACTACCTATTAGTGAAATCTTCTGTGCTCAGTGGACACACAGGAGCACCATGGATTGGCTGCCAGCAATGTCAGCCCCAGATCTGAGGGTGCCGGGGAAACTGATCTATTCCAGCCAAGCTGCTCTATTCATTTGAAACATAAAACTCCTGCTCCTCAGCCTTGAGGAAGAAGCTTAGGGCTGAAGATCCTGGAGCCCTGTTTAATCCTCTGCTGGGGGCAGCCAGCCAGCTTTCAGGCACCGAGAGCTCCATAATTAGGACAATCTGAGCAATTGTCATCAATCTCCCCTTCCTGGGCCCCTCTTCCTGGCTAGATGGTGACTCAGGAGTGCCGTGAAAGACTTCAGACTTATGTTCCAATGAGCAGTCCACCATTTTCACAAGCAGTGATCCTGTCCAATACCAAGTCACGATGTATTCACTTGGACAAAAATTGTCTAACTTCTCACCATCTCTCCTATCCTGTGGATCCCTGGGAAACAACCTCCTCAGGAAAAATGGCTCTTCCCCATATTAGAGTACAGGGTTTGGTGTCAGTAAAGGAAATAACAGATACGGAGGCAGCTTGGGGAGACTATGGGATCAGAACAAAGACAGGGCTATAGGAATCGAGAGAACTCACCAAGCCCCCAGCTCCTCATGACACTCATTCACTGACCTCTTCCTTTGACACGCATTTATTAAGCTCCTTCTAGGTGCCAAGCACTGGCCTAGGCACTGGGGATGCAAAAATAAAAACTAAATAGATCTTTGCTTTTGTACCCTGTTAAGGAGAAACAACCTTATGTACCGAGGAAATGAAATGCAAGACAAACGACCAAGAAGTGATTATTATTGTTTTTGGCAAATATGTGGGGCATCCTTATTCCCTCAAGTGGGTAAAGCCTTGATCTAGGATTCCTTTCACCCTATTTGTGGGTTTGGCCCAGACAGAAGGTTAGCTCTGAAACAGAACTTAACTGAACCCCTTTGTTTTATGGTTGATAAAAATGAAGCCTAGATTGGGGGAGTCATATTTGCGTAGGGTAACACAGTTAATCAACCACTTGATTAGAAATAGAACTGAGGTTATTTAATTCTCTACCTAGGGCTAATTCTCTCTTTTTAAAGTAATTTTGGGGCTATTTTTCTCCACTGTGATTCCTAATATTTCCACTCCATCCCCAATGGCACTCTACTGATAGGAGAACAATGTGTTTCATCATTTGTCCTTCCAGATAATGTTTTCTTGTTGTATCCAACTCTTTGTGACCCCATTTGGGGTTTTCTTGGCAGAGATACTGGAGTGGTTTGCTATTTCCTTCACCAGCTCATTTAACAGATGAGGAAACTGAGGCAAACAGGTAAGTGACTTGCCTAGAGTCATCCAGCTAGTAAGTATCTGAGGCCAGATTTGAACTCAGAAAAGATGAGGTTTTCTGGCTCCAGGACTGTGCTGTGCCACCCTAGCTGCCTCATCTCATCTGAGTTCAAATTAATTTTAGTAATATGATATCCAAACTGTTGAAATTACAGATTCATCTGAAAATTTTTAGTACTCAAGATTTCTCCTGCACTTTTTAGAGATTGATAATTTGTTTTCTAGTTTTTTCAATTGTATGTTCAATTAGTCATTCTTCTATTTAATTACTATATGCTGTTCCAGATATATTTTTTCCCTCCAAGGACTGTTTTTGCAGCTTCCCCAAAAGCCCAATAGGTTGTTTCATCATTTTCCTCTTTAACATGGTTATATATGTTTGTTTTTATGATTTATTCTTTGACCTACTAATTTTCAGGATAATATTACTTAGTTATGGCGTAGGTCTGTATCTTTTATTTATATTTCTTGTATTAACTAGTATTTGTTGTCTTTTCTGTTCTCTCAATAATGGATTTGATTCTGCTCTCTCTTCACACTTGGAGAGTAGCCCAAGAGATTGGGTATTGCACGTGGAGTTAAGAACCCCTGAATTAAGGTCTGACCTCAAACATTTGCTAGCTTGTCCACTTGCTAGTGTGACCTTGAACAAATTACTTAACCTCTGACTCAGTTTCCTCATTTTTAAAATAGCGATAATAATAGCACCTATCTCCTAGGGTTGTTGCAAGGATAAAAGCTACAAACCTTAAAGCTCTACAAAATGATATTTATTTCTTCTTTTCCTTCTTTTCCTTCTCTTCTCCTCCATCTCCTCCTCTTCTTTTTGTTCTCCCACCATCTCCTTCTCTTCTTCCCTCCTTATCACTATGATGTTATTGTTTTAAATCATTGTCTTATCTGGTCATAATTGCAACTTTTGTTTTTTTTTTGAAGTCATACATTTTGTTTCAGCTTTTTACTCGTATGTTTATTTTTTAACGTTTATGATTAAGTTTCATTTTCTTATTTTCTTTGATATTATTGGGGAGTTTGATCCATTCACACTTAAGGTTATAATTATTAGGGTTTTTCCCTTCATATAATTATTTTATTTTGATCCTCAGAAAGTAACAGGTCCCTTTGTTTGCGACATTTAAGGGAAGGCCATGTAGTTAAATGGGAAACTTCCAAGCAAGCATGGAGGGGAAAGCAATGCATCAAATAAAGAGAGGTAGAAGAGTCTGCTGACTTTAATCATTGGGGCTAGGGCTTAGCCGTCCAATAGGGATGTTGACCCAGAAACTTGGACACAGTGGTCTTCAGGCAAGAGGACACAATGATCTTAGGAGAAGCTGCTTTCAGGACTTGGTGAGCTCTTATATCAGGCTCCTTCTGGGGTTCCCAAATCTGTCTTCCTTCCATATGTCAGAGAAGCTCAGGCAAATGAGGAATCAGGACCAATGAAATATTTTATGAGGAGGGGTGGGATTTTGTTCAAGTGGGTCTGATTGGTTTTGCACCTCAAGGTCAAAGATAGGGAGACATCATTCAGCTAGGAAATGAGATTTCTAGTCTGGAAAACATTTTAGGCTTAAGAGATCCAGATATGATAAATTCAATTGAAGGGGACACCAGAGAGGTGGGAACGTGGCCAGAATTTGGGCGTATTATTTTACAGAGAAAGATGAGGCCAGAAACGATAATAAATCCTCTTTTCCCTGCTCCATCATACTATAATTTCTCTGCTTATCACTTATTATGTGATGTTTTAAATTGACTTGATTTATAACTCAGTGTAACTTTTTTTTAACCCTTACCTCTTGTTTTAGGAACAGTACTAAGTATTGGTTTCAAGACAGAAGAGCAATAAGGGCTAGGCAATTGGGGTTAGGTAATTTGCCCAGAGTCATACAGTTAAGAAGTATCTGAGGTCACATTTGAATCCAGAACCTCTTGTTTCCAGGCCAAACTCTCTATCCATGGGGCCACATATCTGCCCCTCAGTGTAACTATAGTAGCATTCATTTAGCTCCTTTTTTTGAGCAGTGTTAATTTACTTTGCCCATAACACTACTTCTTTTCCTTTCTAGGCTATTGTGAAGTCCAGGGTTCTATTAGTGGGGACATGTTTAGATGTCAGAGCATGAGCAATTTAAAGTTTTCAGTGATTATCAATGGAGGACCCATCCTCACGTTAATATTAAACCTGTCTTTGCCCTTCTTGCCATATATTCCTTTCTCTTATCATTATCAGTTTATCAGGCCTTTTATACTATTTGGTTCCATATCCATCCATTGCCACCCATTTTCTCTTGTCTAAACCATTATGGCAGGGTGACTTCAATGGCCTCCTTGAGTTAAGGGATTGACTGGATGGATCCTTGTCCTGTAGAAACTCTGATGGGAGAGGGCCACCTCCACCATTTCCTTCAGTGTGGACATATCTTCCCTCTAACACTCTGGGGTCTCTCCTTCCCAAGATGTATCCTTGCTCTTTGAACTTCAACTTTTAACTTTTAAACCCTTTTTTAACTTAACTTTAAACTTCACTCATTGGCCTTCACTTTCCTCACCTGTACAATGAGTTGGCTAGACTAGATGTCCTCTAAGACCACTTCCAGCTCTAACTAGGATTCTTTCTTCTCTTCTTGTAATTGTGATGGCTATATTGAATGTACTTCTTGTCTTACTGAGGTGATATGGAGGCAGAAATTAAGCCAAGGCCCAATCACTTCCTGCCATCTTGCCAAACATCATTCCTCTTGGAATTCTTTCACGTACACCAAATTGCTTTCTCCAGTTGGTACTCTCTTGTGCTGCTCATCCCTTTTTGGGTGTTTGTTAGCTGCCCCTTTGCTTTACCTTCTCCCTCCCTTGCTGCCCAGAGATGACCTAGAACAGCTGCCCTGCAGGTGGCAGTGGGGAGGACAGAAGAGATGTGGGTAAAGGAAGGGGAGGGGAGGGAGGAAAAAGGCATTTTTCCTCTTTTCTGCTAACCCCCACTATTGTAATGTGAAGTTCTGGTTATTGTAAACTTAGCACAGAGCATAAGGCATACCTTAGCATGATGTCATGTCTAGACACCCAGCCCAGGTATAAATTACCGAGAAAAAGTAGTTTGTTTAGTGGTTATCCTATAAAACTTTAACAAGATATTTCTGTGTCTTGAGCATTTGCTGGGGTACAAGTCTGTTTCTTTAGCTCTTACCCAAGAGGAGACCAAAGACCCTTCCAACAGGGAGGGGAAGACAAAGGAGATTTGACCTTCTTGCTGTATTTCCTGTTTGGTGATTCTTAGAAGGGAGGGCGCTGGGTGTGAAGCACTGAAGTGTCTCCATCCTACCTGGTACGATGGAGAATGGGCTATATTTGCCTTCAGGTTCCAGTGTGGATACTTAGTACTTATGTGACCTCAAACAAGTTACTCCAGGTCCTGATCCTTCATTCATAAAAAAGGAGGAACTTGGAATGGATGACCTCTGAGGTCCCATCTAACTATGAATTCATGATCTAAGGACTTCTGAATTCCACTCAACTCTGTTCCTTGTATAATGCTAGAGAATCAGCAGCAAACAGCCTACCTTCTCTGTCCTCTCCTCGACCTGCTTGACCTTTTGAATATGGGCATTGCCCAACAGGACCAGCCATACCTTTTTCCTTTTCACTAGACATCCCGTCCTCTCTTGTCCCTGCCTTCAAATCCATCACGAAGAGTGGAGGAAGGGAAAAGTGAATGAGGCGATGTGATCCAACAGCCCAGCCCTATCCCAGACAAAATGGGACTTGGGCACGTCTGTAGTCTAGGAAGAAGATTACAGATCCAGCCTAGTTCTGCCTTATTGGGAAGGCTGTCAAATGTTACTAATAAATCAAAACCATAAGATTCTCTCTTAATTTGGAGCAAGTCCCCAACTGGGTGTAAAGTGAAGCAGTGCTCTCTGTCTTCTCTCTCCAACAATCTTACATTTTTCTCCAGCAAGCTTTCTCTCCCCTTGAATTAGATGCAGCCCTGTACTCACCTCTGTTTCAACTCCCCACTCATAGATAATCATGCAAACAGGTACAACTAGATCAAGCTAAATTTTATCTAAATTGAGCCTGCATTATTATTATTATATATAATATTAAATGTATCCTGAATGTATGAAATAATATTAAATATATTATAAACATATTAAATATATAATTTGTTGTTCCATTATTTTAGTCATGTTCAGCTCTTCGTGACCCCATTTGGAATTTTCTTGCCAAAGATCTTGGAGGAGTTTGCCATTTCTTTCCCCAGCTCATTTTACAGATGAGGAAGCTGAGGCTAGCAGGGTTAAGTGACTTGCCCAGGGCCACCCAACTAGTGCTGAGGCCAGATTTGAACTCAGAAAGATGAATCTTTGTGACATCAGGTCTAGCATTCTATCCACTATATTGCCCCCAAATATGCATTTAATTATTTAGCTTTCCACCCATTATTAGCTTTCCACCAATAGAGCAAACTTGCTTAGGTCAGTAGAGTTTTCTCTTTCCTTATATTAGTTAAAGTAAGAACCAGATAGATGGCAAGGATGTCAGAGAGGATGTTTCTGCATTGGGTGAGAGGTTGGACTAGACTCACTATATGTTGGATCCCATTACTTTGCTTGACCCAAACATAGGGCCAACCCTGATTAGCAGTCCCCTCTCTCCACTGCAGATGGAATAAAAGGAGTTGCAAATAAATTGTAGTGGGAGAGATGTAGAGTGAGTTTGCATATGGTCAGGAACCAAGCATCAATCAGAAAGTCCTCTTGACCTGTTGCATGGCTAGTCAGTTGTATTTCTGAGTCATAAATCTGAGCCTGAGGCATTAACTACAGCTTTCACTGGGTCTTAATCAGGTCCTACAGCTGCCAGTGCCTCTCCTTCTCTGGTTATCTTGCATCTATTGTGTATGTACCTTGTGTACATGTACCAGTCATCTTCTTCAGCATCAGCTTCTTTAGGGCAGCCGCTGTTAACATTTAGTCTTTGTATCTGTAGGAACTTAGCACAGTGCCTGACAGGTCCTTGATGAATGCTTGGAGATGGATTGATCAAGGCAAACTCTGACAAGTTGGAAAGGTAGAACTTTGGGATCTTCTTGTGTCAATAACATAGGTATGGCCCAAGTGGAGAGAGAAGGAATATCTCTCCGATGTCAAGGGTTGTTCTCATTTGGGAAGGAATTACCAGGAAGCTGGGAGGTTCTTGAATCTCTTCTGGTTGGAGCTCACCTGGACTTGGGGCAGTGGACCAGGGCAGCAGGGCAACAGATACTCTACCTGTCCTTAAGGCTTCTTTTCAGCTTTTGGTGATTCTAGATACACTGGAAGATCCCTATTATTTTACCAGGGGAATAATTCTTTTGCTCACCTTAGGTCTTCACTGCTGAAAAGGTGGAAGCGTTTGTGTCTAGAGCCTCAAGGTATTATATTTGAATTTGTGGTTGTTAATGAGATTTCCAGGGGAAGGAGAGAAGAGAACAAAGTAAAAGGCAGAACTCTTGGGCAGAACTCATCTTAAGTTTTAGGCAGTGGAAAAGAAGCCAGAAAAAAAGACAGAAGGGTGGGTAGAAAGTCAAGGAATGATTCTGAAGCCAGGAAGAGGAAATGTTACAGTTGGACCCTAAGTAAGCTGTTAATTATAGATCAAAGTGCTAGGTAGACCCCTGAAGAGAAAAAGATTACATAAGATAGTCCCTGCCTTCAGGGAGTTTATAGGCAGTGGTGGTCAATGATGTCAAATGCTACAGTCAGATCAAGAAAGAATGAGAAAAAATCTATTGGATATGCTTATTTGGAAGTCCTTAATGTTGACCTTAGACAGAAAAGTTTCTATCGTATTGTAGGGCCAGAAGCCATATTGCTTCTGGGATTGAAGAGCCAGTGGATCTGGAGAAAGTTTGCATTTCTTTTTTTAAAAGTTTGGCAATGATGTGGACATGAAAGGTGGATGGAAGCTCACTGGGGTAGAAGGGTGGAGGGAAGGTTCCTTTAGGCTTAGACGGAGATGGAGAACATACTTTTAGGCAAATGGAGATTGAGTAACTAGCGAACATGGAGAGATCAAAGGAATATAAATGAGAGGGATGGAATGATCATAGGAACACAGTCCTGGAAAAGGTGAGAAGGGGTGGAATCAAGGATAAGAAGAGCAAATGAATGAAGATGTTAAGGTGTTTTGAGGTGTAGGTATCAAAAATAAAAAGACAACTTACCCTGTGTGTGAGTTACAAAAGGAAACAGCAATGGGCTGAGATTGGTGGGGGTGAGAGGAAGGTAATGGAGAAGAGATGGCGTAAAGGAGCAGGTGAGTGTCCAGCCATAGATATGAAACACTCAAAGGAAATCCATGTTTTTGTTAATAGGGGAAAAAAGTAGGAGAGATTAAGAATGAAGGGGAATTGTTAACATGGATTAGAATCCTCGAAGGCAAGAAGAACTGGGTTCAAATTCTACCTTACATACTTAATTACATACCCCAAGCATGTGAATGAAGACTCAGAGCTTGGTCAGCCATCGAAGAAGCAAAAGTCACCCACTGCCTCCAGGGCCATCACCAATTGTCCTGATTTTTGTCTTGCCATTGGACTTGGATGATTGGAAGAGAGAGCGAGGCTAATGACTTTGTGCAATTCTGCTTCATTTAAATCGAATTCATGAGCAAGTTGAAACATCACCTTGTGATATCCTTATTCCTTTTCAAAAACAAAGGATGAACAAAACATGCTGTGTGATCCTGGAGGGAGAAATCCATGAGACAATCATATAATTAATTTCTTTTGATGACTCAAGGATTTGAGCAAGACGTGGTCATAAAGAACATTTTAGAGACCTTCAAGAGCTTGAATCTCTACTGCTCTTGTAGTACACAGGAGAACCAAGGGAGAATTTCATCCCTCCATAAAGCTAAGCCTCCTCAGTTTCCTTATCTGTAAAATAAGTGGGTTGGACTCATTGGCCTTTAAGGTCTCTTCCAGTTCTAAATCTGTGATGCTGTACATAGGAGCATAGGACACAGGGGTTCAAAGGACACAATGCATAGGGCAGCAGGAGAGAGCAGATACTACAGGTGGTTGATTGGATGATAGAGATGAGTGTGCATAGATGGGAGCTGGGGATGGAAGTAGCAATAAGAAGAGATCTGGGCTGGGGGAACCTAGAACAGTTCTCTAAACATTAGGGAAGAGGAGACTGGGAGATAAACTTGGGGAACACATCATCAGCTTAGGCTCTTTATGAGAATTAATGGCTAAACTTAGAGAGTTAAGCAACTCCAAGGTACCATTGAGTGAGTGATGGGACTTTCCTAAACTAAGGCCACTGTTGTTGATGCCTCCAAGGCAGGGCAAGAGTAAACAAGAGTGTTGCCTTGGAGGGTCATGGTGGTAGGGTGGTAGTGATGACAAATATGACCTTCAGGCCCTGAAAAGGAATGCATGATGGTCTTGTGAGAGATCACTCTTGGGACTTAGTGAGTCACTATTCCCAGCAAGATGGGTGCAATGATGGAGTCTATCATTACTCTGTGTTTGAGGGCAGGCTCAAGGCCAGGAATTTTATTTGGAAGAGCAGGGGACAGGGTCTCTTGTAGAGCCCAACTGATTTAATTTCCTACTTCTAATGACACAGATATGAAGATGGTGGCAAAGGAAGGCCAAGTGTAACCCAGGACATAGCAGATTCTAGCATGGAAGATTCCAAAAATAAAAAGGGACAGGGCAGGAGAGGGGTGTTATCTAGAGCAGAGACAGCCCTTTGCAAAAAGGCTTGGGCTTCTCCAGTTCAGGATTTTGAGGCTAGGATGGCTGCTAAGTGGCAATGTAATAGTAGTCTATATAGATTGTGTCTGCTGGTACTATCATGGAGTGTGGGTCATCGGGCCACAGAGAAGTCATCCTTAAGAGTCTATAAAGGGGCAGTGATGTGGACACTTCTTACTTTGGCCAACTTTTCCACTATCAAATAGCATTTACAAAGTGCTCACATGTTCTTAGGAGCATATAAAAAAGCTGCCGTCTGCCGCTCAGCCCCTACCTCCTTCCAGGGTAAGTGTTGCGCTAGCCTTAGGGGACCCTTTGCAGATTTATGGAGAGATGGAATTCTGCCCTGGTTCTCTCGTTACTACGAAGACTGTGGGGACCAAACTCTTGAATGCCTCTAAAATGTTCTTTATGACCCCATCACGCTCAACATTCTTAGGCATCCAGATGAAACAAGTTACATGATCCTCATGCTAATCTCCTCTTCATCCTGCGGTGCGCACAGTCCTCCCTGCCCATCTGGCGTTTCGCATAGATTGCCTTGGGTTGTTGGACATCTGTTGGCATATGTGTAGGGCTTGCCTCCCCAACTAGACTGTAAGCTTCGAGGAGGCAGGAGCTGTACCTTGCATTAAATTTTCTGTCTTCCCCTTCACTTTATAGTTCCCCAAATATAGTCAGATTCCATGTGGGTGCTCAGTAAATATCTTTTGAATAAATGAATGCATACAGGTCAACTTTAAGATGTTTCCAGGACCACCATTATTTTGCATAATGTTGCTAACAAATTTTAACCAAACTCCACCACAATGTGACAGCTTTAAACTAGTAGCCAAAATACACTAATGGATAGTTACTTTCTTTGATTTTTCAAAATTTGTTTTATATCTGATATCTTTGGGGGGGGTGGTTACATCTTATACGTCACCTTTTTACTTATTCTTATTTATTTTTTGCCTTTCTACTTATTTATTTTTTTTTACTTATTCTTCACCTTTTTACTGATTTATTATTTTATTTTATTTAGTTATTCACCTACTCAGTGAGCATTCTCTTATAACAAAGATTAAAAAAAATACAATGCCACAAAGTTAATCAACATATACACTATATCTGAAGGTATATGCAGTACTACTAGTCATCCATGGTCTCCTGATTTTGTAATGAAGGACTCTAAATTCTTGCATTTTTCAAATCTTCTCTGGGTCCAAGCTTCAGTTTTGTAATTACACACCACTTAGCTTCATTTTATGGTTCTTTCTGTTTTCTGTGGTTGTAGTCACTGGGTGTATTCTTTTCTTGGTTCTGCTTATTTCATTATTAATTTATATATCTTCTCTTGTTTCTCTGAATTCTTCATGTTCATTGTTTGTTATGATATGGCCATTTTTCTTTAAATCCATATACCACAATTGGTTTAGCCATTCTCCAATAAATAAACTACCAAAAAATGCTAAGCTGAGTTATTTTGGTATATATGAGTTGTTTCTGTCTGCCTTTGACTTACTTGGAGACTATGATTAGAAGTGAGATCTAGATCAGAGTACATGGGCATTTTAGTCACTTAAAAAAAAAAAGCATAATTAAAATCTCTTTCCAGAATGGGTGGAACCAATTCACAGCTCCACTAGTAATGTATTAGTGCGCCTCTCTTTCTATAGCCCTTCCAATATAGAGTAGTTTTTAACTTATTTCATTTTTACTAATTTTATGGATAATAAGGTAAAACCTTTTAGTGGTTTTAATCTTTTTTTCTCAAAACTCTTACTTTCTGCCTTAGAATCAATACTAAGTATTTGTTCCAAGATAGAAGAGCAGGAAAGACTAGCCCATGTTGGCAAACCTATGGCACACATGTCAGAGATGGTTGCTCCCTTTCCCCTCTCCATCGCTCCTGAGGGCATTCCTTACTTCACCTATCCCTTTGCCCAGCAACCCAATGGGAGCACTTCCTCCCTCCCTTGTCTAGGGTAAGGGGGTAGCTCACATGTGGCTTGACAGTTACAGTTTAGGCACTCAGTCTCTAAAAGGATCATCATCATTGGGTTAGGTAATGGGGGTTAAGTGACTTGTTCAGGTCACCAACTAGTAAGTGTTTGAGGCCAGATCTGAGCTCATGAAGATGACTTTTCATCACTCTAGGCACTCTATGGCACTGTGCCACATTGCTGCTATAATTTGTATAGCATAGTTTTTAAGCCTTGTATTTTGCATAATTTTGTAATTGTTTTATATTTGTTGATTTTCCAAGTTTGTAATCATATTTTATTTCTCTTTTTTCTATTTGAAAATGAAGGTAATATAAAAAGGAATATCAATAAAATTAAAATTACATTTTCAAAGATAATTTTTCCTTTGTAGATTATAATAGCTTCATCCCAGGAACTTTGTTTTATTGTGTTATTGTTCTCTTTCATAGTTATTAATTATTTCTGTGATTTATTCTTTGACCCACTCATTCATGATAACATTATTAAGTCTCTGTTTAGAGTTTTGTCTTTTATTTGTGTTTCTTGTTTATTAATTTTTATGCGATGGTCTATAAAATGTGTGTTTAGAATTTGTTTTTTATATTTATTTATAATTTTTCTGTAATCTGACACAAGATCAGTTTTTAAAGAAAATCATGCTTATGTAGATAATAGATATTATATACATGTTATATATTTAAAATGCTTTACATATGTGTATATACACATACTCACACACATATAATACCTGGATATTTTAATGTAATAAATAAATAAATTTAAATTAAAAAAAACTCCAGAAGAAAATATTTAGCAGTGTATCTACTGAGATGCTCCCAGAACTATATAAATCAAATAATAAAGCACTTTGCATAAAGATAAACCTAAATTAAAAAAAAAAGAAAATAAAAATACCATGTAGTACTGATAAATATGTAAAATTTTAACATTCTCATGAAGGACTATCAGACTTTCATATCTAATTTTTCCAACATTTTTGTTTAGTTCTATATTTTCCTTTTTTTAAGATTAATATTGATACTTATATCTTTTTTATATTCTGTTAATTTTATGAGCTCAAGTTACAAGGATGGCAAGGTATGCATATAGAAAACATTAATGGCCAAGGGATACTTCCCTACTTCCTGACCCTGGAAATCCTTCCCTTCTTTTGTGGAGTCCTCATGAATGTTTGGTTCTTGGATGGACTTCAATTATTGACACCTCTCTAGAGTCCAGAATTAGGACTTCTCTCTAATATGAAGAGGCTCAGTCTCTGAAGTTACTGCTGCCCTCAGATGAGTGTGTTTTCACACCTATCTACAGACACTACTGTCAACCACGACTACTTTAGCTACCATGACTACCTGGTTGCTTGGGCACTTCTCTCTCAGAATACTCATCCACCTAAGATCAGAAAAGAATAAGCATCAAAGAAATGCAGCCAATTAAAAGCAATCTCATCATCACATTGTGATAACATTCAGGCATCGTGGCCAGAAACCTACCCCCCAAAGTTTCCACATGGATTGGCAATGGTTAGAGTAGATCTGCATGTGCTTCAAGAACTGGGCCCTTGTGACCAGATGCCCATTATATATGCAACACATTAGTGGGTTCTTTTTTTTTTTATTCATTCTGCCTCTAACTTTCTTTCATTTTATTAAATTATTACATGGTTGGTTTCTAAAAAGAAAGCCATTAAGCAATTTTCTTGCTTTATAATATCCTGGCATCAGTAGTAAAGTTTCTCTGTGTTCTGGAAACTCATTTTGACTGTGCGCAAATTTAGGTCCATTCAACAAGTAGCCCTGGTACCGGTTGCCACCCCTGCTTTGCCAGTTCAATGCTTCGGTATCTACTTTGCTTACCAAATGCAGGCGTTTGGAGTCTGAACTATGGCTGACCAACATCTCTATATTAATAGTGTTATTTTTAGAGAATTGTTTGCCATACAAACTAGAAGTAAATGCACATGGCAGTTTCATGTCTCCTACCAGAAACAAACCTTCGTTAATGACTGTTAGCACATTGATGGAAAGTGAATCTAGTTTGTTCTGGAGTGGATCCAAGATGGCAGAGGAATCCAGAGCAGCCCTGTGCCACCACTAGAATCCTCTCTGACCAAGATTTAAAATGTTACCACAAAACAAAATCAGGAGTGAAAGAACCAACAAGGAGACAGAGTGAAACAACTTTCAAGAAAATAAAAACCCCAAAGGTAGGCAGATAACAGTGGGGCACTGGGGTGAAAGGAGAGCAGAGCCAGCAAGAGGCCATAGCAAAGAGGGGGGATCAAGCCAAGAGCAAGCCACACTCCTCGACCCCACATCTGCTGTTCCAGGTTTAGAACCTAAGCCCAAACCAACATGCATATCCTGAGATCCTTCCTGAGCAAATAGTGGTATGAGCTAACCCACACCCCTTGAAATTTTAAACCTGTGGAGAAGTCCAGAGTCTCAGTCCAGGGCCTTGAGCTAAGCCAGGAAGGAATCTTAGTATGGGCTTGGGATAAGGATATAGTACACAGTTTGGGGTGGCTGATAGTACTAAGTACTGAGTACTGACTGACCTTTTTATCTAAAGCTCAGGGCAGAGCTCCAAGACAGGACAATCAAGAGTGTGCCTGATGGATAAAATACACAGAGAGATAAAAAACTTGAGCCTAAGCCTATGGGTAGAATTTGATCAGCCCCTGACCAGATCAAGTTCAAAGTGAGAGTAAAAGTGTATACCTAAGCCTGAGGCAAGTCTTTAAGCTACCAGCATCTCAAGGGTCAATTGAATCATCAGGGGGAGTGGGCTTTCAGAGCTCTCAGACCTCAGACCATCACATCATCTCCCAAGTCTACATATAATTAAGTATGGAAAATGAGCAAACAATAATAAAAAGCACCTAATTCTATAAAGAATTTTTATGGAGACAAAGAGCAAGGTACAGACACAAAAGGGGATGGTGAAAACAAAGGAAACACATGCAAAGTCCAAAAGAAAAATATGGATTGGAAACAGATTCTGGAAGAGCTCAAAAAAGACTTAGACCAATAAGAGATTTGTTTGCCCCTTGTTTGTTTGGCAAAATCACTTACTGACAGTTGGCAAAGGATACCTGTAAATATTTTTGAAATGGCTATTGGAACTTATGGTGAAAGCCTTCCAAATTTAGAATTAGGGCTTTTATGAGGACAATTCAGACAGATTGGAGAAGCCTGAGTGGAGGGGACAGCCACTGAGGAAAAAGGCATTTATTAATGTCTGCTATCTCCTTTGATCCTCATAATAACCCTGGAAGGTAGGTACTCTTATGGACCTCATTTTTCATTTGAGAAAACTGAGACAAACAGAGGTTGAGAAATATGGCCAGTATCACACAGCTAGAAAGTGTCTAAGGCTAGATTGAACTCAAGTCTTGAGACTTCAAGGCCAGCACTCTATATCTGCAGCATCTACCTGCCTTCAGGGCAGGTTACCATTCTGTCTGCCCATTGATTTCACCTCCTTAGCTTCTGTCTTAGAATTGCTACTAAGTATTGGTTCCAAGGAGGAAGAAGGGCAAAAGCTAGGTAATGAGGGTTAAGTGACTCACCCAGGCAGGATCACATAGCTAGGATGTATCTGAGATCAAATTTGTATCTAGGTCCTCCAGACTCTACACCTGGCTCTCTATCCACTGAACCACTTTGCTGCCCCCCTCACACTTACTTCTTCACATGGCTTGGTGGAGCTTCAGTTCTGCACCATTCAAGAAGACCCATAGATTGTGTCTATCCACTTCTGCTTACTTCAAATAAGCAAATAAGGTCCTTTCCAGCTCCTAAGTTCTCTAGTTCTTAATTGTGAGGTTCAAGTGCTTAGATTAACCTTCTCCCTCTCTCCTTCTCTCTCTCTCTCTCTCTCTCTCTCTCTCTCTCTCTCTCTCTCTCTCTCTCTCTCTCTCTCTCTCTCTCTCTCTCTCTTCCATA
>NC_077228.1:526866175-526913675 GCF_027887165.1 Monodelphis domestica
TGATCCAAGAATATAAACAGGGTTTTTTTTTTTCTCTTTAAATTTTTATTTGGTCATTTCCAAACATTATTCATTGGAAACAAAGATCATTTTCTTTTCTTCCCTCCCCCCCCTCCCACCACTTCTCCCATAGCAGGCACACAATTCCACTGGGTATCACATGTGTTCTTGATTCAAACCCATTTCCCTGTTGTTGGTATTTGCATTAGAGTGTTCATTTAGAGTCTCTCCTCAGTCATATCCTCTCCACCCCTGTAGTCAAGCAGTTGCTTTTCATTGGTGTTTTTACTCCCACAGTTTATCTTCTGCTTGTGGATAGTGTTTTTTAGATCCCTGCAGATTGTTCAGGGACATTGCATTGCCACTAATGGAGAAGTCCATCACCTTCGATTGTACCACAGTGTATCAGTCTCTGTGTACAATGTTTTCCTGGTTCTGTTCCTTTCGCTCTGCATCACTTCCTGGAGGTTGTTCCAGTCTCCATGGAATTCCTCCACTTTATTATTCCTTTTAGCACAATAGTATTCCATCACCAACATATACCACCATTTGTTCAGCCATTCCCATGTTAAAGGGCATCCCCTTTTTTTCCAATTTTTGGCCACCACAAAGAGCGCAGCTATGAATATTCTTGTACAAGCCAGGGCTTTTTCAAAGAAAGACATCAAGCTAATAATTGAAATATGAAAAAATAGTTACTAATAAGAGAAATTAGTTAAATCAACTCTAAAGTTCTATCCCACATCTATTAGATTGACAACGTTGATAAAAATGGAAAATGACAAATGTTAGGGGATTTGTGGGAAAATAGGCACATTAGTGCACTGTTGGTGGAACCATGAACTCATCTGGTGACTGCAAAGTAATTGGATCTATGCCTCAAAAGTTATTAAATTGTGCATACTCTTTAACCCAGTGATTTCAATGATCAATCAATCAATAAACATTTATGAAATGCCTACTGGCATGTGGTGCCATAGTGCACAGAGCCCTGGGCCTGATGTTGGAAAGATTTCTTTTCCTGAGTCCTCAGGCACTTATTAGTTGCGTGATCCAGGGTTAGTCACTTAACCCTGTTGGCCTCTATTTCCTTATTCATAAAATGAGCTTGAGAGGGAAATGACAAACCACTGTAGTATCTCTGCCAAGAAAGTCTTAAAATTTTGGTCATGAAGATTTGGACATGAATGAAATAACTGAATGACAATAACAAAAAAGTGGCCACTATATGGTTAGCTCTGGGTCTAAAAAGAAAAGGAAAAGACAGCCCCTGCCCTCGAGGAGCTCACAGTCTAATGGGGAAAATAGCATACAAGTAACTTTTTTTTCCCCTTATGAACAAAGTGCTATTGTATTTTCTCTCGGGCAGTGCATTTACAGTCAAGAATTTTATTAGCCTTTACAAAAACCATTTCACTCAACGATTTATGGTTATCTGTAATAAAACCATACAATTTTGTTCATCAGTAAGATCAATTTCATCCATGGACCAGAACTATAATGAACTTGAACTTAATATGCTAAAAGAGAATGGGGTTATAATGAGAACTCATTTTAAATTAGAGATGAAATAGATTTTTTGCTGTACATGATAACCCGAGAATTCAAAATATTTCACACCAAAAGTGTGAGGCCAGTGCGAGGGCCTGATTTGGGACATCCTCTATCTATTTTTCTTCTTAATTCTTGATGTCAAGTGGATTGGAAGATGGACAATAGGCCCTTCGAGCCTCAATGGAGCTTAGCTCTAGGCTTGCTGTCTGGCTACCTCACACTCTCCTTAGAGCAAAGAGAAATTAAGAATGTTTTTATTTCACGGCCGTTCTTTTCAGTCCTCTGTTGGGGTGCGCAGAATCTAGGAGCCAAGGTAAGAGTAGTCACAGATCCCGTTACTGTCAATGAAGGATTTAATAAGTAGTCACTAATTATGTCCACAATACACCACGAGCATGATTGGTCACATAAACCATAATGAGAAGAATTTGACTTTTCAATTCACTCTTTGAGTGTTGACTATGGTCTACCATCAATCTAAAATATTGACTAAAATATTGCTAAATGCCATCTTTTCTTATTAGAATGCAAATTCCTTAAGGGCAGGGATCATCTCATTATTATATTAGCACCTTCTCAGCTACTTAGAACCTTAGCAGTTTGCCTAGGGAGTTCAGAAGACTTATCCAGGGTCACACAGCCAGCAGGCATCAGAGCTGAGACTTGAACCAAAGTCTCTCTGCCTAGAGATAGCCAATATCCCCCACTGCTACAGCTGAAGGGGGTTGTGTTTGAAATTCTGAAGAAAAGCTTAAAAATTCTTTTCTGAGATTTTGAACAATTTTACAGAGATTTTGAACAAATAGAAACAAATATTAGTTGGCAACAGAAATCTTTGTAGAAGCAACCAAAGAATTCCATTCCATAGTCTTATTTTAAGTCTGGGTTCAATATAGCTCCTTGCTTTAAGTGGCTGGTAACCTGCCCCTTTCCACCTGTCCAGTCTTCTTATTACCCCTTATTCTCCACCTCACACTTTTTGATCCAATGACGTTGGCCTCCTGAATGTTCCATAAACAAGACACTCCATCTTTCCGCTCCAGACGTTTTCTTTGGCTGTCCCCCATACCTGTAATGCTCTTCCTCTCTACCTACTGACCTTTCTTTCTTTCTTTTCCTTCCTTCCTTCCTTCCTTCCTTCCTTCCTTCCTTCCTTCCTTCCTTCCTTCCTTCCTTCCTTCCTTCCTTCCAAGTCCCAGTTGAAATCCTACCTTCTATAGGAAGCTTTCTCTACTTCCTCTTAATTCTAGTGCTTTCTCTCTGTTAATTATCCTCTATCTCTCCTATGTATAGCTTGCTTTGTATTTGTTTGCATCTTGTCACCCCTGTTGGATTGGAAATTACTTGAAGAAAGGGGTTGTCTTTTGCCTTTTTTTTTTTGTATCAAAGGCACTTAGCACAATGCCTGGCATATAGTAGGTGCTTAATAAATGTTGACTGGCTGATTAACTGATGAGTCAAGAGGGAATCCTCCCAAATCTTTAGTTTGGAGAGAAGAATGTAAGAGCTATTTCAGGAAAAGAATCAACAGTATTTGGCAGCTGGTTAAAAGAATGAAAAATTATTCCAAGATTTTTGTACCTCAAGTGACTGGGAAGATAAGGATCATGAATAAAAAAACTAGGGAATTTGAGAGAATGAACATTTTGGGTTTGAGATACTCATAGAATATCAGCTGAACAAATAGTTGGAGATGTGTGACTAGAGTTGAAGGGGAAAGAGAGGAAGTAGCTAATAATGTTGAATCCTTCCGAACCATGAAAGATGATGGAAGCCTAAGAAGTCATTGCTAACCTTTTGAGAGATGTTTTGGTAGAGTCATAGTGTGAGAAGCCAGGTGGCAAGTAGTTAAAGAATGAGCAAGTAGTAAAGAAATGACATCTGGAAAAGAAGGAAATTTCTTTGTTTCTGTGGGTTTATTTGTGAAAGGGAACAAAAACTGAAGGATGATGGGAGAGGATGGTGGCGTCAAGGGAAACTTGAAATGTGTTTATAGTCATCAAGGAAGGAATTACTAGATAGAGGGAAAGGGAAGGATTTTTTGTGGGGAGGTGAGATTAATGGGTCAAACTTCCTAAAAGAGATGGGAGAGGATGGAAACCTAGTGGAGGAGATTGACTTTGGCAAGAAGAAGAGATTATCTCATCCTCTGATATTGGAACAAAGGAAAAAATGGCGGAAACAGAGAAAGGTTTAGAGGTGTAGACGGTGATGGATAAGGGAACTGATGACAGAGGCTCTGTCTTTTCAGTTAAATAGGAGGTAAAGTAATCTTAAAAAGAATGAAAGGGCTAGAGGTAGAGGTTGGAGGAGAGAGGAGATGATTTGGAATAGCTGCTCTTTGCATGGCAGAATTATAACAGATGAACAAAAATTTTGCTGAATAGTAGGGAGGGCTAAATTTGAAATCTTAAAAAATTTTTTTTCATATCCAAGTTTTTATTGACATGGGGAGTTGCCTAGAGAGAAACCTTCCTCTACTAATGCAAATCAACTCCTGCTCTGCACTTACTGTCTTAAAAAACTGCCTTGGGCACCAAGAGGTTAAGTGACTTGTCCAGAGACATGCAGCCATCAAGTGTCAGAGATGAAACTGAAAAGACCCAAGTCTTTAAGTCCAACCTTTTATCCACAACTCCATGTTGCCTCTTATTTGCTACCTTTCTTCACCTATCTTCTTATTATGGGCAATGATATGTCGTTATGGTCTAATACTGTAATTCATTCATCCGTTCTCCAATCATGGACACGTGGATAATTTACTTGTTTTTCTATTACAAATAAATATACCAAGAATATTTATATAGGGCGAAGTCCCCCTACCCCACATGCAATAATATTCTTTTTTCTCTCATAGACTCCTTTGATTTTCCGGAGAAGCCTGTGGCAGCCCTTCTCAGAATAATATTTTTAAATGCATAAAATAAAATATGTAGAGTGAGAAAAGAAACCAGTTACAATAAAATAGTTATCAAAATATTCTTTTAAAAAAAAGTTCATGGACCCCAAGTTAAGAACCCTTGCCTTAGGGCAAAGTACTAGTAGTGAGATCATTGGTTCAAAGGATTCAAATAGTTTGATCACTATTATAGTATAATGCCATGTTGCTTTCCAACAATGCCAAATCACAGCTCCACCAACAGTTTAATGGTGTGTCAATTTAACTTCTAACTGCCCAGCATGAAATTTTGTCATTTTAAGTTATCTTCATCAAAGTGTGTAAGATGATCTGTCAAAGCTATTTTTATTTGCATTCCTCTGATTATTAAAATGCTTAAGAAGTTTTTTCAAAGGGTTATTGATAATTTGTGTTTCTTTTGAGAATTACCTTCGCCTATCTATTATTGGAAGAAGTGATCTTAGTCTTAGAATTCTTTTCTCAGTTCCTTGTATATTTTAAGCAACAGAATTTCTCAGAACTATTTGTGGCACAGACTTTCCCTCAGTTTATTTCTTAGCTTTTTGTTATTCCAAACCATAAAATATTCAAAAGGATTTTAATGATTATCAAATGCATCTATTTTTAAAAAATAATTCCTTCTGGTTGTTGAATACAATTTTCCTGTTCTACTCAATTGTAACAGAAGTAATTTTACTTGATGTCTTAAGTATTAAGTGTTTCATTATTTATGTAATTATTTAATATAATCCACCTGGATTAAATTTTAATATATGGTATAATAGATTGCTCTAATCACATTGACTACCATCACTGATAGCCAATTGTCCAACAATTTTCATTGAATAATGAATGTCTTCTTCATTAATTTGGGACCTTAAATTGAACAAACACTAGTTTACTGTGCTCCAAAGCTCTCGTTTCCTATTTTAAAAATCTGATACCAGATAATTTTGATACTGCTTAATAGCACAAATTCAGATCATTCCGTTCAAGCCTTTTTTCCTCCTTTTTCACTTTTTTTCATAATTACCTCTACCATTCTTATGTATTTTCTTCTCTAAATACACTGTTGGTTTTTCACCTAATTCTATTAAATAGACCATTGCTGTTTTGATTGGTTTAAAGTTATATTTCTGTAATTATTTTCCATCTTTACTATGTTGGTTCAATTTTGCCCTTTACACTGGAAATCTTTCCTATTGGTTAATTTTTTCCTTTTTAAAAAAATAATAGCACATAGGATTCTAGATCTAGAATTGGAAGGGACCTCAGAGGTCATCTACCCCAACCCTTCTACCCATTTTACAAATGAGGAAATTGAGGCACAGGGAAGTTAAGTGACCTGTTGGAAGTGATACACTGAATAAACATCAGATTGAACACCAGTTTGCTCATCAAACATCAATTTGAATCCTGATCCCGAGCTTCTCTTCTTTCTGATTGCTATCATAAAGTGATGATCTTTTTCAAAGCTATTATGGCTACAACATGAAGCACTTTTAATCTCACATGGATACTGTAGCTCATACTAGAGAGCAGCCTTGGTATAGTTACTTTAGGATGCTGGATTTGGGTGAACCAGCAGGTGGGAATGAAAAGGTGAGCTGTGCCAATTCACTTCAGTCTATGTCTAACTCTTTACAAGTCTCAGGAGCTCATTACCTGTAGTAGAACACACTAGATCCCCAACCTTAAGCTACCAGCTCACTATCAACCAACTGAAATGTACAACTTCCATCTAGCTCTCCCCCAGTTCCAGATTTTGCATTTTAAATCCAGGCAGGGGAAGGGGATAGATTCATTCTTGAAATAACTCCTAATTCTGTTGACTCAATTGCCCTCCACGTACTGAGAACCTCAGTCTTGTTATTCTTTGTTTATTATATTCAGGATTTTCTTCTTAGAATATCCTGAAAGAACAAATATAAAAGCTTTTTTCCCAGACATTTCTCCATGAAAAGTAGGAGAGATGAAAATGATAACTTGAGGGAATGGCAGAATCAAATGGTAGTTTTTTTTTAAGGTTTAGTGACCTGATCATTTAAGGTAGGCAACAGAAATAAGGCAAAAAGAAAGGGAGAAATTAAAAAATAGAGTGAGACAGAGCAAGAGACTGGGATAGAAAAAGAGAATGAGAGAAAGGATGTTCTGATTTTTTTTTTTTTAAGAGAGGGCAGGGTTAGAATAGAGCCTGAAAATTATAGTTCTGTGATCTTGTCTTCAATTCCTGGGAAAATTCATATAAGCATTTAGTGATATAAATTTGCCTCTGAGTACTCTTTTGGCTGTAACCCATACATTTTTAATATTATATTTATGTTATTAGTATTGTGAATATAAACTGTTATTGTTTTCATAATTCCTTAACCCAGATGTTATTCAACAAGTTTTTAGCATATGCATAAAGCCTATATCTTTTTAGTATATCTTGCTCATTGATTACTAGTCATACAATATTAAGATTCATAAACATTGTGTTTTAAATTTCTGCCTTTTTGAATATATCCATAGCTATTGTATTGCAGAATTATTTAAGTCAAACTTGGAAGGGACTTTAGAAGTCATATAATCCAACCCCTCCATTTTACATTGTTTTCTAAAATGTAAACAATGTGAATATTTCATTGTAGTTCAAAAATGCATATTATCTACTTTCTTAATTATCTTGTTGTTTGATTTATTATATTGGTACAGTCATAAGACCTCCCACTGTGGTGGATTTTCTACTCTTTTTGTAATTCTTTTTGCAAATTACTTAGTTTATTTTATAAAAATGTAGGCATTTCATGCCAATAGAATCGAAGACATAAATCCTTGGCATTAGAAAGTACCTGTGAGCTTAATCTAGTTCATCCCTACATCCACTGTTGGATTCCTCTATATAGTATGTCTAGTAAGCAATCATATCACCCCATTCCCGACCTCATCATGGAATGTTAAGAGATGGAAATAGTATTGGTGATGAGTCTATCTCTCACTTCCATCTTACATAAACTGAAGTTTGAGGAGTTATAAGGGGAGTACATGAAGGAGTAGCCTCCTTGTTGCCTAATACTGGAACTCCCAAAATATACCGGGAACTCTTTTTGGCAGATACTGTGGTAAGAAAGAATGCTAGATATTGGTCCAGTGGAAACTTGATAGAATAATATCGATATTCTTCCATTGTCAATAGAACCTTTAAGTAGAACACAATTTCCTGACTTATGCATCTTAATACTTCATTATTTGAATTCACATATATCAGATATCATCATTTTGAATCCAGATGATTCAAGCAATGTCCAAAGCAGGGTGGATTTGAGTTATAGGCACGTAGGATTAAAGATGTGGAGTTTAAAGGGATCTTAGAGAGGCCATGTCATCCAATCCCCTCATTGAAAATTGAAGGTATAGAGAGATTAAGTGGTCCTATCTCTAGGAAGCATCAGAAGTAGGATATGAATCCAGGTCCTCTGTCTACAAATCCATTGCCCATTTTGTTTATACTTTATTACATCTCATCTTTTTATCTTAAGCCCGTATGCATATGATGACATTAAAATGTGCTTCTCAAAAGCATGGTTGGAATTAGATTTTAATCCATCTAATAACCATTTTCCCCCTCTTCAGCCAACTGTCTCAATGTTTGTTTGAATTGACTTATCCTGTACTGCTCTTTGTAAAAGTATTTGTTTTGTCACAAGAGGATGTTTTCTTCTTTTTACTAGTACTCATTCTTTGCCCACCTTTTTTCATTCATAAAGGTGGGGTCTTTGCATAGTATATGAACTCACCCAAACTCAAACTTAATCATCCATGCAAAGTACAACCTCTTGAAAACAGCTAAACAAAAGAAGTGTAACTCCTGATAATATATTTTAGCCTTTGGATTGCGTACCACATATTTCATTTGAGTTTTGTTGCCATATGAATATGCTATGTTCCTGTGTTTGTTCATTTAATATGATTGAAATCAAGCATTTTCTGTATTTTCTGCTTTCTCCATGTCTTCCTTATACATTTTGGGAAATTCTAGGATTCAGGGATGGGATTAAAGGCACAAGTGAGAAGAGTTGGCCTTGGCAAGAAGAAGAACCCTAAAGTCAAGGAAGAGAGAGAGGATGGTGATATTGGATTGATAGAGGAAAAGAGGGAGCTTTCTCATGGTGCTGCTCTTTAAATTTATAGAATTTCTTTAAAGCCTCATAGTCATCCTTCTTTATCATACATATAAAGATAACCATTGTTCTCAGCTACCACAATTTGTGATTTAACCATTTTCTGATCATTGAGCACATGATAACATTATTAAAGCATCAAAAATCCTCCCCAAATATTCAAAGTACTGTTTGTAATAATAAAAAGTTGGAAGCAAACTTTGCCAGCTTTGGTCTCAAGTAGTATTTCTTGGGAAGATTTCTATTTCCCTGATTATTAGCAATTTTGAATATTTTTCCAAGTATTTGTTTGATAGTTTATACTTCTTTTAAAAATCATTGGAAAATTATCATGAAAATTGTTCATATCCTCACCTGCTCTGCCTCTTTGGGCATGATGCAGCAATCAGCGGTGATGGTGGTAAGGTGGCAATTTTGAAAATGGCTAACCAGGCATGGGCATGTAGTTTTTATTTTGTATCCTCTTTATTCCTTGATTTCTAATGGTCATTTAATAAACCTCCTAAAATTATAACATTTTTATTATTTGAGATTTAATTTTAAAGTTTATACTAGATAGTCCCATTCATCTAATACTGTTAAACATATATAATATTCTAATTTTATTAAATATGTCTAATTCTATTAAAATTAGTATTATTAACTTGTTCAATTTCTAATAGATTTTTAAATGTTTGACTTTAATCAGAGAAGTAAAATTTTTTCAATTTTTATATTATTCTAGCTGCATTGGTTTTAGTTATGTACTTTTAAATCTTTATAGAGTAGAAATAACATGTGTCTTTTATAATACTTCCTTTGAAAAAGCTCACTACAAATTGATTCACAGTTGTGAAAGATTTAGATGATTTATTTGGAATTTATTGACATAAATTTCATAAGATGCTGATCAAAACTATTGGTTTGGGTTTTTTGTTTTTTGTTTTTTTTTTTTTGGTCAAATAGTTATCCAGTTTTCCCAGTAGTTTCTGTTGAGTTGAAAGTACTTTTACTTAGTATTTTATGTTGTTGGATTTATTAAAGACTAGATGGTTATATGTGTTTGTTACAAGTCTTATTTATTTAATCTTATAATAATCACCACTTTAATTTTTAATCCAAAGCCAGATGATTTTTGAAAATTGCTGCTTTCTAACTTGACATACTATAATGTCAAGCCCTCTCATTTGCTATTTCACTTTATTATATCCCTTAATATTTGTGATATTTTGTTTATGCATATGAATTTGTTGTTATTTTGCCTGATATTATAAATTTCCCCCTTGAAATTTCAATTGGCATAGTTTGAAATCTGAACAGTATTTGGGTAAAATTATCATTTTTACTATATTGACATGGCTCAACTGTGAATATTGATTATCTCTCTGATTATTTAAGTCTTCTTTTGTTTCTATGAAAATTGGTTTGGAGTTTTGCTTCTATAAATATTTCATGTATTTATATACATCTTCTATATTAAACATTGTATTGAATGAATTTTGTTGTTCTCAAATTATGTCTCTTCCCATTTTAATTAATATATACAAAAATGCTGATTACTTAGTTACATTTACTTAACATCCTGCTACTCTTATAAAGTTACTTATCTCATTTTTTTAGTTCTCTAAACCTTCCTAAGTAAACTATTATATTGCTTCAAATGAGGCTAATTTCATCTCTTTGCCAGTGCTTATTCTCTTAATTTATTTTTATTGTCTTATTTTTCTTATTAATTTTTCTAACAAATTTAAAATAATAATGATGACAATGATTATGCATATTATTTTTTATTTTATTGGGAAAGGTCTCAGTGTTTCTCTGACAAATAATACTAACTTGTTTTTAAGTTAATGCTTTTGATATTACAAAAAGTAGTTACTTTAAAAAATTTTTCTTTGAAATTGTGAATTTTTCTTTGTAGTTTAAATTTTTTTTGATAATTTTGTCTCTCATGTTTCTGTTCTTACTCTTTTCCCATCCTCCTTCTCTTTCTCCTTTTCTTCTCTCTCTCTCTCTTTCTCTGTGTCTATTAACATAAAATTAACTTAACTTATAAACCAACTCATTCTTTCTTTTTCTCTATTGTTTATATAGATATTCAGTTATACCCTTTTCTTTAAATATTTCTTTATTGGCATCCCAGAAATGTTTGGTATTTTGTCAGCTCCTAGCAGACAGCCTTTCAAGTAGTGTTAAATTCATACTGAATTCTCTCCATAGAATTAAAAAAAAATATTTGTATGATTTGGTCTTTGATCCTACTATTAATTGATACCGTTTAAGCCAGATATTATTATTCACCTTTAATGATTATAGTTGTTATTATGATGTGAACAGAAAAGAAGTGTTCAAGATTCCTACCTTTCTGCATTTGTTTATGACTTCTTGATATTCTGGTATGCCACTAATTTTGGTAAAAGCTATGTGAACCTGAATAATGAGTATATTTTCTAAGATTCCCATTCTATAATCTCCATTAAACTATAAAATCTGGTTTTTCAAGTAATTTGCTCCCCTGATTTTTAGCTTGTTTATCTCTGTGTAATATTTGTCAGATTCTAACAGAAGAATGTTAAAACCAGCTACAGTTAATGCCTTACTATATGGCATGACACATTGGACTTGTAGAAGGGAGATTTGGGTTCGAATCACCTGGTGTTAGGTATTTGTTCTTCTGTCACCGATGATGAAGATGTCATTCCATTCTGGGAGGAACGTTGACAGATTTGTTCCATTTTATATCTATGGCTTGTCTTCCTGCCAGTTTCATCCCTGATTGAATGCTCTTGGGATGATATTGAGCAATGTTGGCTCTCATGCCAAGATTTCCATAGGCTTGCGTTTGCCTTCCATTTCTTTTTGCTATTTTATGATGTGACACCATCCTTAATCAAGGACTATCCTTCTCCATAATGGCTTACAGATGAATGTATATGTTAACCTAGTGTTGCCCTTGGCTGTGATCCCTTATTGCCTGGTAAGAAGGGCAAATGTTGCCTGAGTAAAGCATTTTCTCACTTCTTTTGACCTCCTTGAGGCGTAGACTCTTTATATCAATGAAACCTTTGTAGATATGGCCACAATCACGGTCGGAATCTTTGCCTTTTTTCCATCGCCCCATTTTTTATGTCAGAGATTCATTTGAGGAGGTCTGGCTAAAACTTGTTTTTTCACAATATCTTTGAGAAGTTAGCCCTTCTTCTGCTTGGCCATTCCATTTTCCCTTTGTTCTAACTAGTTAATGATTTGGTTGCACACCGACAGCTGATCCCGGTCTGACTTCCATATTAGAAATCTGTCTGCTCAGATATAATGGATTTCTTTCTTTCTTTTTTCCCATGATGTTCAGGGCTTGCCAAATCCAACACTTTCCAACTCTCCTCTGGAAGAAAATGTTTATGATATATAGGTGTGAGGCTTCTGAGCACAAGCCTCTGGCCTCTTTCGTTCTTCAAAACTGAGCCACATTTTCCAATGTATTTTTCACAGCCCTCCCAGGTCCTCAGACAGTAGATTCAGTTCATCGTCCGGACCAGTTTGAAGTCTTTCCATATGGTAGAATCTTCTGATCCTCTGCTCTCCTGGTAGAGCTCTGGGAGAACCCAGGGCCCCGATCAAGTCCAGAAATCTGTAGATAGTAATAATTCCTAGTTACTAAGATCAAAGCATTTTCCTTGCACTGACTCCCAAAACATTTTACTGCATTTGACAGTGGATTTTCTTGCAACATCCCTGTAGGGAGATCATACACATTTAAATATCTTAATTTTATAGATGAGGAAATGAAGGTTTAGCATGGATCAGAGACAGTTAGTTGATCCAATGGATAGAGTTCTGGACTTGTGCTCAGAAAGACCTGAGTTCAAATCTTTCTCCAGAAGCTCACTAGCTGTGTGACTCAGGACAAGTCATTTCTCTCAGTCTCAGTTTCCTCATTGACAAAATGGAGATAACAATGCACCTAGCTGCTCAGCTTGTGAGGATCAAATGAGATAAACTTTGCAAATCTTAAAGGAATATACAAATGCTGTGACTGGTGGTGAGAGTGATGGTGATGATGGGATTTGTCCACTGTCATATACATTATTCTTTTTAAAAAAACAAACTTGTCTTCAGTCTTAGAATCAATTCTGTGTTGTTTCCAAGGCAGAAGAGCAGTAAGGGCTAGGCAGTGGGGGTTAAGTGACTTGCCCAGGGTCATAGTTAGGAAGTGTCTGAGACCAGATTTGAACCCAGGACTTCCCATCTCTAGGCTTGACTCTCTATCCATTGAATCATCTAGCTGCTCCCTACATGACTCAGAAGGGCAGAGATCAGATCAGATCATCTCATCCCTAGTGCAGTACTCATCTTTCCCCTACATGACTCTTTCCCTTGGGCAACATGCATCCATTACACTTAAATTTAATCAAAAGTTTCAGTCTTCTGCAACAAACTTATTCCCTGCATTACTTAAAAACAACAATGATATTTTATTTTCCCCAACTATATATAAAAATAGTTTTTAACATTCTTTTTCTTTGAGTTCCAAATTCTCTTCCACTTTCCCTCTGTGCAAATAGAAATTAGATACACCTGAACTACGTTTACTCAGCATCCTTTTAAGTTGCATCCTGATGTTTTGGGATATAAATTTGCTGAAAACCCTGCCCTAGGGGTTTCTCTAGAGCTCTGAGCACACTCCTAGGTGTGCAGTCTGAGAAGCTTTTCTCTATTTACTGAGGCTATTCTTTCCTGTGCTTCAAGTTATTATTAAATCTTATAAAAATAATACTTGGAGTATTTGGATATTAATTTTTAATCTTATACCACCCTTCCCCATCTCTGAGACAGTAAGTAATTTGCTATAGATTTTACATGTGCAAGCATGTAAAACATTTTTCCATAATAGTTATTTTGTGGAAGAGATCCCAAATAAAAAAAAGTGGAAAGAAAGTGAAATATAGCATTTTCAATCTCTATACAGACCCCATCCTTCTTTCACAGAGGGCAGATGGTATTTTTCATCATGAGTCTCTGAGACAGTCTTGGATTATAGCTGGGAATAACTAGGTCATTCACAGTTGTGATTAAAAAAATATTGCTGTCATTGTGTACAATATTATCTGGTTCTAGGAGAACATTGTACACAGAGACTGATATACTGTGGTACAACCGAACATAATGGACTTCTCTACTAGCAGCAATGCAGTGATCCAGGACAATTCTGAGGGACTTACGAGAAAAAACACTATCCACATCCAGAGGAAGAACTGTGGGAGCGGAAACACAGAAGAGAAACAATTGCTTGATCACATGGGTCGATGAGAATAGAATTGGGGATGTAGACTCTAGACGGTCACCCTAGTGCAAGTATCAATAATATGGAAATAGGTTTGGATCATTGACACATGTAAAACCCAGTGGAATTGTGCATTGACTGTGGTGGGTGGGGGAGGGAAAGAACATGAATCATGTAACCATGGAAAACGATTTCAAATTAATCAAATTAATTAAATAGTTAATTTTAAAAAATCATCTGGTTCTGCTTATTTCACTCTGCATCAGTTTCTAGCTTTCCAAACTTTCCTGAAATCATCCTGCTTGTCATTTCTTTTAGCATGACAGAATTCCATTACAATCATGTACCACAACTTATTCTGCCATTCCCAAATTGATGGACATCTCCTCACTTTTCAATTCTTTGCTACCACAATAAGAGCTTCAATAAATATTTCTATACAAATAGATCCTCCCCCCTTTTTTCTCTTTGAGATACAGACATAGTAATGGTGTTGATGGATCAAAAGATATGAACAGTTTTAGAATCTTTTGAGCATAGTTCCAAATGGCTCTCTAGAACTGCTGGATCAGATTGCAACTGATTAGTTAGTGCATTAGTGTCCCATTTTGCCACATCCGCTCCAACATTTATTATTTTCCTTTTTTCCATATTAGCCCATATAATAGATATGAAGTGATACCTCTGCCTTTTTCTAATCAAGAGTGCTTTAAAGCATTTTGTTCTTATTACTAGATGGCTTTGATTTCTTTATCTGAAAATTGCCTTTGTATCCTTTGACCATTTATCAATTGAAGAATGATTTTTATTTTTATAAATTTGACTTAGTTCTCCATATATTTGAGAAATTATGACTTTATCAGATATACTTGCTGTAAAATTCTCCCTCTCCCCCCAGATTTCTTCTTTCCTTCTAATCTTGGTCGCACCCAGTGTTACTTACTAAGAAGCAAAATTGATCTAGTCAAGTTTTGTTTCCTTTCTAATCCAGCCCCACCCAAGTATTGAAGAGAGATTACAAATCCATGGTCACTCAGGGGATGGAGGAGTCAGATACCTGGCTAACTCACAAACAAAATAAGCAGTCCCTGAATGATAAAATTAATTATTTTAAAAATATTTTACCATCTTTGCTTAATAACCCCTTGCTCATCCAGAACACATCATGGATTGTGGTGTGCATTATTTGGGGATTTTAAATCTCAGAGCAAAAAAAGCACTGGGCTTGGACTCAGGAAGTATGTAGGACTGAATCCCACTTCCAACATTTACTAGCTGTGTGACATTTGGAAGACGCCATCATATCTCAGATTTCCCCTACTAGTTGGGAAATCTTTGAGGTTTAAAAAGTACTGACACTCGATAATTGGGAGACAATGAGAAAGTGCTTAGCTACTCTTAGCCTCAGTTTCCCTATCTGTAAAAAGAGACAATAATACATGTAGTACTCCTTTTCTAGGGTTATGAGGATCAAATAAGAATTTATGGAAAACTCTTTATAAACCTTCAACCCTGAATAAATACCAGATTCAAATGAATATCAATACAAATAAATAGATATCAAATATTATTATTGTGGTACTTTGAAGTCAGCAGTGGCATATTCACAGGGCCCAGGAAAATATCCCAGCCTGTCTCTCCATCTCTTTGAATCAGAGACCCTATGAATCCCAGACTGCTCAATTGCTTTAAAAGTAAGCGGAATCATCTAATCTAATTATACAAACCTGAGAGCAAGAATAGATCTAAATGTTCTTCTGGTCCACCCTTCCCCAGCCCTGCCCCATATGTTAGGGATGTAGGAACTGATGTTTTGTAGTTGTGGGGAAGTGTCTTGCCTTAGGAAATAGACTAATCTCATTGCTTTTTCCTCCAAGCCAATGCCATCCAGTTCTTTTGATCTCATCCCCTAAAAAAGGTCTATGTATGTATCTTTAAAAAAATAAATTGTGCATCTGTAATAATAATTATGTATGTTATAAAACTTAGGCAAAATTGAAATACCAAGGATGAGATAGAGGTTAAATAGTATTTAATCCTAATAAATACTTGGTTCCCAAATTCCTCCATTGACTCCATATTTGCCCTATAACTAGAGAATGGTCAACATTGTTGATAATGGACCTCATGCCCTTACTTACCCAACCTGCTCCTTTTAGCCCTCCCCTCTTGGATGTTTCTTCTAGTAGTCACTCTAGCCTTCTTTCTGTCTTCAAGATTCCATACTTTCACAAGCTTTTGACTTGGTCAAAATGTAGTGAACTTATGCCCTTCAATTGGCTCAGGAGTCCTCCTTTTTATAGCTAATCTATATGTATTGTTGTTGTTGTTTTTCATTGTAAGTTATTTATTTAGTCAATTTAGAACATTATTAGAATTTAGAACAAATTAGAATTATTTCTTGGTTACAAGAATCATATTCTTTCCCTCCCTCCCCCCCACCCTTCCCATAGCCGACACACAATTCCACTAGGTATTACATGTGTCCTTGATCAGAACCTGTTTCCATGCTTTTGGTGTTTGCATTCGGTTGTTCATTTAGAGTCTACATCCCCAGCCATATCCCCTCGACCCATGTATTCAAGCAGTTGTTTTTCTTCTGTGTTTCTACTCCCACAGTTTTTCCTCTGAAAGTGGATAGTGTTTTTTTCTTGTAGATTCCTCCAAGTTGTTCATGATCACTGCATTGCCACTAATGGAGAAGTCCATTACATTTGATGTACCACAGTGTATCAGTCTCTGTGTATAATGTTCTCCTGGTTCTGCTCCTCTCACTTTTCATCAATTCTTGGAGATTGTTCCAGTTCACATGGAATCCCTCCAGTTCTTCATTCCTTTGAGCACAATAGTATTCCATCACCAACATATACCACAATGTATTCAGCCATTCCCCAATTGATGGATACCCCCTCATTTTCCAATTTTTTGCCACCAAAAAGAGTGCTGTTATAAATATTCTTGTACAAGTCTTTTTCCTTATTATCTCTTTGGGGTAAAAACCCAACAGTGGTATGGCTGGTTCAAATGGCAGACAGTCTTTTAGTGCCCTTTTGGCATAATTCCAAATTGCCCTCCAGAATGGTTGGATCAATTCGCAACTCCACCAGCAATTCATTAATGCCCCACCTTTGCCACATCCCCTTCAGCATTCATTACTTTCCATTGCTGTCTTGTTAGCTAATCTGCTAGGTGTGAGATGATACCTCAGAGTTGTTTTGATTTGCATCTCTGCTTATAAGAGATTTAGAACACATTTTCATGTGCTTATTAATAGTTTTGATTTCTTTAACTGAAAATTGCCTATTCATGTCCCTTGCCCATTTATCAATTGGAGAATGGCTTGTATTTTTGAACAATTGATTTAGCTCTTTATAAATTTGAGTAATTAGACCTTTGTCAGAGGTTTTTGTTATGAACATTGTTTCCCAATTTGTTGCTTCTCTTCTAATTTTGGTTGCATTGGTTTTGTTTGTATAAAACCTTTTTAATTTAATGTAATCAAAATTATTTATTTTACATTTTGTGATTTTTTTTTCTAGCTCTTCCTTGGTTTTAAAAATCTTTCCTTTCCCAAAGATCTGACATGTATACTATTCTGTGTTCACTTAATTTACTTATAGTTTCCTTCTTTATTTTCAAGTCATCACCCATTCTGAGTTTATCTTGGTGTAGGGTGTGAGATGTTCATCTAAGCCTATTGTCTCCCATACCATCTTCCAATTTTCCCAGCATTTTTTTTTATCAAATAGTGGATTTTGGTCCCCAAAGCTGGGTTTTGGGGGCTTATCATACACTTTCTTGCTGAGGTCACTTACCCTTAGTCTATTCCACTGATCCTCCTTTCTGTCTCTTAGCCAATACCAAATTATTTTGATGACTGCTACTTTATAGTATAGTTTGAGATCTGTGACTGAAAGGCCTCCTTCCTTCACATTTTTTTCATGATTTCCCTGGATAGCCTTGATCTTTTGTTCTTCCAAATGAACTTTGTTATGGTTTTTTCTAATTAAGTAAAAAAGTTTTTTGGTAGTTCAAGTGGTATGACACTAAATAAGTAAATGAATTCTGGTAGGATTGTCATTATTATTATGTTAACTCATCCTACCCATGAGCAGTTAATGTTTTTCCAATTGTTTAGATGTAGTTTTAATTGTGTGGAAAGTGTTTTGTAGTTGTGTTCGTATAGTTCTGTGTTTGTCTCAGCAGATAGATTCCTAAGTATTTTATATTGTCTAGGGTGATTTTAAATGGAATTTTTCTTTCTAATTCTTGCTGCTGAGATGCGTTGGAAATATAGAGAAATGCTGATGACTTATGAGGGTTTATTTTGTATCCTGCAACCTTGCTAAAGTTGTTGATTATTTCTACTAGTTTTTAGTTGATTCTCTTGGATTCTTTAAGTAGATCATCATATCATCCACACAGAGTGATAGCTTGGTCTCCTCATTGCCTATATTAATACCTTCAATTTCTTTTTCTTCTCTAATTGCTACTGCTAGTGTTTCTAGTACAATGTTAAATAATAGAGGTGATAATGGGCATACTTGATTCACTCCTGATCTTATTGGGAAGGCTTCTAGTTTATCCCCATTGCAGATGATGTTGGCTGATGGTTTTATTTTTTTTTATTTTTTATTTTTTGGCTGATAGTTTTATTTTTTTTAAACCCTTACCTTCTGTCTTGGAGTCAATACTGTGCATTGGCTCCAAGGCAGAAGAGTGGTAAAGGCTAGGCAATGGGGGTCAAGTGACTTGCCCAGGGTCAAACAGCTGGGAAGTGTCTGAGGCCATATTTGAACCTAGGACCTCCCATCTCTAGGCCTGGCTCTCAATCCACTGAACTAACCAGCTGCCCCCTGACTGATGGTTTTAGATAGATACTGTTTAATATTTTTTAGGAAAGACCCTTCTATTCCTATACTTTCTAGTGTTTCCAGTAGGAATGAGTGTTGTATTTTGTCAAAGGCTTTTTCTGGATCTATTGAGATAATCATGTGATTTTTGTCCATTTGCTTGTTAATATGGTCAATTATGTGGATGTTTTTCCTAATATTGAACCATCCTTGCATTCCTGGTATGAATCCTACCTGGTCATAATGAATAACCCTTGTTATCACTTGCTGGAGTCTTTTTGCTAGTATCCTATTTAAAATTTTTGCATCCATATTCATTAAGGAAATTGGTCTGTAGTTTTCTTTCTCTGTTTTTGACCTGCCTGGTTTTGGAATCAGTACCATATTTGTGTCATAAAAGGAATTTGGTAGAACTCCTTCTTTGCTTATTCTGTAAAATACTTTGTTTAATATTGGGATTAGTTGTTTTTTGAAAGTTTGATAGAATTCATTTGTGAATCCATCTGGACTTAGGGATTTTTTCTTAGGAGTTCTTTGATGGCTTGTTCAATTTCTTTTTGTGATATGGAGTTGTTTCGATAGTCTATTTCTTCCTCTGTTAGTCTAGGCAGTTTATATTTTTGAAAATATTCATCCATATCACCTTGGTTGCCATATTTATTGCCATATAATTGGGCAAAATAATTTTTAATGATTGCTTTAATTTCCTCTTCATTAGAGGTGAGGTCTACCTTTTAATTTGGAATACTGTCAATTTGGTTTTCTTCTTTCCTTTTTTAAATTAGATTGACCAGTACTTTGTCTATTTTATTTGTTTTTTCAAAGTACTAGCTTCTAGTCTTATTTATTAAATCAATAGTTCTTTGACTTTCAATTTTATTAATTTCTCCTTTGATTTTTAGGATCTCCAATTTAGTCTTCATCTGACAATTTTTAATTCATTCACTTTCTAGTTTTTTAATTTGCATGCCCAATTCATTGACCTCTGCCCTCTCTAATTTGTTAATATATGAACTCAAGGATATAAATTTCCCCCTAAGTACTGCTTTGGCTGCATTCCATAGATTTTGAAAGGATGTCTCATCATTGTCATTTTCTTCAATGAAATTATTAATTGCTTCTAGAATTTGTTCTTTAACCAATTTTGGAGAATCATATTGTTTAATTTCCAATTAATTTTAGATTTGCCTCTCCATTTACCTGTACTAATTATTCTTTTCATTGCATTGCAATCTGAGAAGGTTGCATTTATTATTTCTGCTCTTTTGCACTTGTTTATAATGTTTTTATGCCCTAGTACATGGTCAATCTTTGTGAATGTACCATGTGCTGCTGAAAAGAAGGTGTATTCCTTTTTGTCCCTATTTATTTTTCTCCACATATCTACTAACTTTAATTTTTCTAAGATTTCATTCACTTCTCTTACCTCTTTCTTATTTATTTTTTGGTTTGATTTATCTAGTTCTGATAGAGGAAGGTTCAGGTCTCCCATTAGTATAGTTTTTCTATCTATTTCATCCTTGCGCTCCACTAGTTTCTCCTTTAGAAATTTGGATGCTATGCCATTTGGTGCATACATGTTGAGTATTGATATTTCCTCATTGTCTATACTGCCTTTTATCAGGATGTAATTCCCTTCCCTATCTCTATTGTTGTTTTGTTTTGAGAAGCAGGGATGATCGACAGATTAGTGACAGGGAGTCAGAAGACTTGAGCTCTAGTCCTCTGTGTTACTGAATACATGACCTAGGACTAGTCTTTTCCTCACTCTGTGCCTTAGTTTCTCTCCCTGAAGAAATGAAAGGAATTATGCTAGGTAATCTCTAAGATTCTGCAGTTTTCTGATAGTTTATACATGTTCCCTGGTTTCTGGACATCCCTTAGAAGGAGTTGGTGGTACTAACCTGCCAAGACTGAAAGTTAACCCCGGATATGCTGAGTGCAGGTCCTTGAAGGTAACACAAAGTGAGGAACCCAGTAGAAGTATCAGAAAAGACAATCCAAGCGAAGTCACATTCTTTCTGCCTCTAATATGATGCCTCCAGATGTATTTTCTTAATAAAATGAATGGGCTTTGATTTATTTAGCTTGACTTTTTAGTACTCCGCATAAGATACCTAGGATTCCTCAGGCTGAAAACAAGACCATCTTGGTTTGGCATCCTCCTGGGATCTGAGTCAGTACATGTAACATACTGCCCAGAAAGAGATTGGGTTCATTTTCATTGCATAAGGAGAAGGAAGGCTGTAATAATAACATGCTTGGATTTCCCAGTTGTTTCTAAAATCACCTCCTGGCAAAAGCTGCCCGAAGGAGCTGCTGTGGTTTGGAAGTTAATGGAACTGATACTATTCAGGGCTGAGGGAAAATTGCATCAAGGGTTCTTTTAAGGAGATATTACACTATCAGCTTAGAATGTAAATCTATCAAGGGAGCTTCCCCTATAAAAGAAGATCAACTGACCACAGATGGTAACCTGCCATATAAATTCAAATTATGTAACATTACCCACCAGGCACATCCTGGAGATTAGTCAGATGGAGATCTTGGCAACATTGGAAAGACGAATCTTTTTAAAGTGTGCTGGCTTGTTTTCCTTTCCATAAGGAATCAAAGCTTCTTACTTATATATATTTGGATCCAAACAACCAACAATCAATCCATTTCTAGATTTCTAGATGACACCCACTGGAGTGTCCATTCTTCCAGGCTAGAAACCTTGGAAATAGCTTCAGCTCTATTTTGGTTGAATGGAAGGAGCCTTGGATTAGAAGTCAAACAATCTGGATTCAAACCCTAGCTTTGTGATCATGTGATCTTTGGTTAGGTATTTCCATGGACAAGTAATTGGTCAAGATGATGTCATTGAGATAGATCATCTCCACTGATCATTCCAGTTTTAAATCTTCTGATCTTCTGATTCCTCCTTCTCCTTTATTTCACCAAATCCTTTGAAGCGTCTCTCAGATTTCGCCCTTTTCTCTCCACCACTACCACCACTCTAATCCAGTGTCTTCCCAATCATCACATTGCTTGTTACAAGAAACTATACCAGCCTCCTTGCTGATTACTCTTCTAGTCTCTCCTTATTGTGATTTAGCTTTTGTAATGTTGCTTAGGTAATCTATGAGTCTTCTATTGCTTTCAATACGTAAGTACTTTCTTCAAGACCCATAATGGCTTTCCATAGCTAGTAGTATCAAGTTTTACTCCTGTCTGCCTTTCAAGTCCCACTCTATGGCCTCCCTCTCCTTATACTCAACCCCTATCACAGACCATCTTTTGAGGAAAATCTCCTTCACGTCTCCTCAACACGCACCATGAACATTTCTGCTTCTATGATTTCCCTGGTCTCACCCCCAATCTCCTGGCCAAAGACTTTCTCTTATAACCTCCCCAATGCCCAGTGTACATGTGGGTCAGTGAGTGGTACATATTTACTTGTTGTATACATGAAGTGATGTTTTCATGCAGGTAAAGGGGCAAACATGTAAGCATCTACCATATACACACACTGGGCTAATCCCTGAGGATACAAAGACATGGGAACCAGTCCCTTCCTGGCAGGAGCTTCCATGCTAATGGGGGGATAGCACGCACATATCTAATTATGTACAAAATGAGTACAGGGTGGCTTGAGGAGGGCCACTAATCTACTTTCTACCGGCTAAAATCTACTTAGCTGTCCTCTCCCATAAGCCTTTCTTAACCTGGCATGCCCTACATTAGTTTATACTCCACTGGCAAGAACCAGAGGTCATTTCTATTCCATGATGGGCCATGTATTGGAAGAAAACTTTGTTAGAGGAAGCTCCATGCCCATAAGGGCAGTTTCCCTCTGCCTTCTGATTGCATTTGTCCTAGATGTGAGAAGGGAGGGAGGGGGGTGCTTACATGTTCTTGGGATTCTACCCCAAATTATGCTGATGTTAGAAAAGAAAAAAGCAGCAACCTGCAATTATTTTTCTCTCCAACTCACTAGTAACCAAATCCCTTCTAGGGAATGATCCATCATGTAGAATAATCATTGCGTCTGATTAGCTAATCTTTAGTTTTGCAAACAAAAATACTCAGTGTCATAGCAACCGCTACAGTCTGGTACCACACGGGTCTTCTCAGGGCTGTGAGATAGAACAACTTCTTCGACAATGAAAGAACCTGCCTAGAGTCACAGAATCTCAGAGTTAGATGGGAACCCAGAGGTTATCTCATCCAGAAAGAATCCTTTCTGTGACATATCCAGCCTTGGGTTCAAGTGCTCCAAAGGCTGCCATTTTGTAACAGACATGGGTTTCAGGGATACTTAAAGTTGGGAAGCAGAAATCGGAGTACAGAACCATTAGGTATAGCAGTGGACCTTCTTATAGGCCCAGCAGGAGCTCCCTATATCATGATTTAAGGGAGAACAGGCAGGATTTCCTGCCTAAAATAACTTTGTCACTATCATTCTACAACTGTAGGTGATAAATGTTGAATGAATGAATGGACGAATCCCCAACTGGAGACTCCTGAATTAACACTCTGGCCTGTTCTTCTCAACTCATTGCCAAACACATTTCTCATCTCCTTAAATTCCCATCCAATTCTCTACTTGTCCTGTTTTACAATAAAGAATTCCCAGACTTGCCAATATAGTCTGAAAGAGATAGACATGACCTTGGTACAGAAACAGGCTGAAAACATAAAATTTGGATGGCTTGTGCCAGGGTATCAGGAATATTGAGAACTGAGCGTTCCATTGCTATTTTGTCAAGGTTTATTAATGAGTTTTGAATTCACAACTAATTATCTATTACACGAAAACATCCTAGAGTTGTGATTCTTAAAAATCAGGGCAGTGCATGTACTTGGCACGTGATTTTTACAAGTTTCATAGATCACAGAATCATAAATTAGAGAGCTGAAAAAGAATCTTAGAGAGGCTGTCTAGACCTGGGCTTCTTGACCTGAGGTCCATGATCTTTTAAAGATATATTGACTGGGGGCAGCTCTGGGGCTGAGTGGATATAGAGCCAGTCCTGAAGTGGGGAGATCCTGGATTCAGATCTGGATTTAGATATGTTCTAGATGTGTGACCTTGGGCAAGTCACTTAATCCCCATTGCCCAGCCCTAACTACTCTTCTGCCTTGGAACCAATACTTAATATTGATTCTAAGACAGATAGTAAGGGTTAAAAAAAAATATGTTGACTGTATTTCAATGAAAGTAGTTTCTTTTGTAGTCTAATGCCTTTTATATGTTTTAAAACAGTCCTCTAAGAAGGGATCTATAAGTTTAACCAGACTGCCCAATAGGTCCAAGACCCTCCATCAAGTAGAACAACCCCCTCATTTTACAGATGAAGAACCTACAGGCTAGAGAAATGAAATGACTTGTCTAAGTTCACCTGAGCAGAAAGTGTGTTTTGGTGTCAGATCTTTGGGAAAAGTACTATGAGTTCCATGGTTCTTCAATAAAAAAAGACACTGATATTATCCACCATGCTGCTCATCTTGTTGGATGGCTGGATGCTCCCATGCCTCTGGCTTGTTCCTGAAACCATAAGAGGTGGAGGGGATGGGGTGGCCCTAAGCAATAAGATGGTTCACTAGATTGGGTGGAGCTGGGAGGGAAAGGCTGGCTTGGGCATGGAGCCATATGTCACAGGGAGCTGTGAATTGTTGAATTGAAAATATAGAATTTCAAGAAAGATTGAAATTAACTCTTGATTGAGAGATCCTCACGAGTTGAGTTAGGAGCTGACGTTGCCTGTTAAGCATTCTCAGTGCTTAACCCCAAGTCGTCCCTCATTCTTGATTCCAATCTTATACCGACCAGTGACTGGACTAGACCTTGTTTTTTTCTCCTCAAGCCACCAGCTATGCTCCCCCTTCCCCAGTTCAGCCCACAGATATATATCTGACCCTCAGCCTAATTTCTAGAGAAAAGAGATGCCTGGATGGGCCAGGGATGGGGATGAGGGAAGGGCACTTTCCAGGACCAAATTACTGAAAATAAAGTTCAATATGAAATGTGGCATCCTAATTGCCATGCTGCCCCTTCCCTCCCCACTTCCTCTCCAGATCTTCCTAACAGCTGTAATCCCCCTTGACTGTATTAATGAATTTGTGTCAATTGATTGCATCATTCCACAGTCTATTTTTTGCCTCTTACAAACTGAAAGTGAGCTCTTTCTCTCTTTCCCTCCCTTCCTCCCTTCCTCCCTTCCTCCCTTCCTCCCTTCCTCCCTTCCTTCCTTCCTTCCTTCCTTCCTTCCTTCCTTCCTTCCTTCCTTCCTTCCTTCCTTCCTTCCTTCCTTCCTTCCTTCCCCCCCTCTCTCTCTTTCTTTCTCTCTCTCTCTCTTTCTTTCTTTCTTTCTTTCTTTCTTTCTTTCTTTCTTTCTTTCTTTCTTTCTTTCTTTCTTTCTTTCTTTCTTTCTTTCTTTCTTTCTTTCTTTCTTTCTTTCTTTCTTTCTTTCTTTCTTTCTTTCTTTCTTTCTTTCTTTCTTTCCTTCTTTCTTTCCTTCTTTCTTTCCTTCTTTCTTTCTCTCTTTCTTTCTCAGAAGGTTGGAAATGGGGGTCAAGTGACTTGCTCAGGGTCATACAGCTAGGAAGTGTCTGAGCCCAGATTTGAGCCCAGGACCGCCCGTCTCTGGGTCTCAATCCACTGAGCCACCCAGCTTCCCTCTGTGAATTCTTTCTTCCTACCACCACACATACTCACCAAAGTCTATATATTACTCCCCTAAGGAGATGGAACTCTAAGGTTTTCTTAGAGGAAAGAAAAACAAGTTTGCTATCATTCCAACTATTCATTTGGTGCCAGCAGCGGGGTGGGACAGATGGAGACTGGGGCAAGTTCAAGCTGAGACTGGTAGCAGGATTACTCTGCTGCTTCAGGGAATGGGGCTAGAACTCTCAGGCATGGTGGCCTCTAAGTAAGACTCTTGAGAGCAGAGGGGATGTTGCTCCAGACCAGCCAATATGGGAGAGCCAGGGGATACAGGATTGGAACAGTTCCTGTTTGTGATGCAAACAGGAATAGTCATGGGTGTGGTCCAAGCCAGTCTGGGATAGAGAGAGTCATTATGATAGAGAGTGGGGACCCAGGGTAGAGTTCATACCCTCAGGTCAAATACCTGGAAATCCTAGGATAAGGGTCAGAAGCAAAGGCAGGACTCTGCAAGGTGAGTGAGTCATTCAAACACCATCTCCCTGTGTAAGGACTGGATGTAGGGACATTGCCCCAGCACAGGGGAACATTCTGATTTTCAAAAGCCACCAAAGGGGACCCTCGAGAGCCATTGCCAACCCCATTTTCTCAAATCACTTGTTATAGTAGGGGGTCAGGCTATGGCTTTAGGGAAAGAGCCAGGGGCTTCCTAGTCTCTGGAGGAGTGATCTGACCCCTTTCTTTATATTTGAGATCTTTGCTCCCTTTATTCCCATCCCAGCTCCCAGTGTATCCTTTCAGGAGGGAGGTTAGACACTGAACTTGACATATCCCAGCACTGATTTCCCTCTTTATAAAAAATTCTTACTTTCTCATCTTAGAATCAATACTGTCTATCAATTTCAAGACAGAAGAACAGTAAGAGCAAAACAATGGGAGTTAAGTGACTTATCCAGGGCCACACAGCTAAGAAGTGTCTGAGGCCAGATTTGACCTCCCACCTCTCAGCCTGGCTCTCAATTCACTGAACCACTTAGTTGCCCCATGATTCCACTCTTCATATAAAGGATCCATTTCATTTTTCCATTATGTACAATATTATCTTTGATTTTTTGTGTGATTTTCAGCTTGTTTACAAAATGGCCATGTTTGTTGGGGTTCACACACACACACAGAATTATAAGCATTCTAGAATTCCAGGAGGCCATATAAGGCAGTAGGAAAAACAACCTTTTATCCACGAGCTCTTGTCCTTGTCTGCATCCTTGCTCAAATTCTTTCACAAAACCTCTACAGCTGAGAGCCTTTGTCTAGTTTTCCTGATGTCGCGAAGATTCCATTGGAGCATCTGGGTTGGGTTATCCATCGGTTATCTCTTGCTCTCCCCATAGGGCCAGCTTATAGCTTACATATCTTAGATGACCTGGACACTTCTCTGGCATAATTCTTGACTGGTATTATGTCACAACCCATTTAGTGCCTTCCGTTCATCCAGCCATCGCACTTTGGGTGGCCATCATCTTGATTTTTTCTGAGACTATGGTAGTTTATGACTTACTGACACTCTTCAGTTAAATCAAGTCTAGGGAATCTATAAATAACCTCACTTGAATTAGGAAAACTTGAAGGAGGCAATAGAGTTCACCTTCCAGTTCTAGTGACTTTGGTTTGGTATATATTGATCACCAAGCTTTGTATGGGCTGTTTGACCAGTTACTCTAATTGCTCTAATTGTAAGAACAGACTATTTTATAGTGAAGAGGTTGAATTGTTAACTTTTTAAAAAACGGTTATTTTTTTTTTATGGAGAAGGGCAATAATCCAAAAAAACTCTTCTTTCTCAGACCCGGTCTTTCCCTTCTTTTCTGTCTTCCTCTTTCTCTGAGGCATCTGGTGATGCAATAGATAGAGCACTGAACTTGGAGCCAGGAAGACCTGAGTTCAAAAATTCTGCCTCAGACACTGTGTGAGACTGGGTAGGTTACTTAACTGACATTTGCCTCAGTTTCCTTGACTATAAAATGAGAATAACTGTAACACCAAATTTTTGTGAGGATTAAATGAGATAATAATTATAAAAAGTGCCTAGCACAGTGCCTGGCATATTGTAGATGCTAGATAAATGCTTATTCCTTCTCTCTAAAATATCCCATATCTAGAATCATTTGTATTGGAAACATATTGGAAAATGTTTTGTATTTCCTTGACTTTGATATCAGAGATGGGAATCTAATCATGTGCACCTGAGGGAGACCCCAATCTTCCTTATAAAACTGCTGACTTTCTTGAACTTCCTCAAGTTTTCTTGATGTATAAGGTGAAGATCAAGTCAGAAGTCCCATCCATTGAACTGAAGAGAACTTGGTGTAATTATGTACCATTTCCTAGGAGCCATCTATTGCATCAACCATCATGTACTCTCTTCTTGTGTCATTGCCTGGAGACCTTAATGCCCCAGTCCCTCTTCCCAAGTTGCATCCTTTCTCAGCCCTTCTCTGTCCCATGTCAGTCCCCAGGTTTGGGGGGCAGGGTAACTTCTAGTATGCACCTCTGGTAAATACACAATTAAAATCATAAGTGTGAATGGAATGAATTCACCTCTAAAGTTGGATACTCACCCAGAAGACGTTAACAGCAAGATAGATTAGAAACCAGAAAAGATTAGTCTGTTGTTTATAAAGAAACATACTTGAAAGAGAAATATGCACACAGCTAAAATAAGGGGATAGAACAGAATCTATCATGTATTAATTTAAGTTTTAAAAAAGGCAGGGATAGTTAGGATCTCAGATAAAGCAAAAGCAAAAACAAACCTATTTAAATGAGAAAAACAGGGAAACCATATTTTGCCAAAAGGTACCATAGACAATGAATTAATATTAATTTTTTTTAAACCTGTACCTTCTGTCTTGGAGTTGATATTGTGTATTGGCTCCAAGGCAGAAGAGTGATATGGGTTAGGCAATGGGGGTCAAGTGACTTGCCCGGGGTCACACAGCTGGGAAGTGTCTGAGACCAGATTTGAAACTAGGACCTCCCATCTCTAGGCCTAGCTCTCAATCCACTGAGCTACCCAGCTATCCCAAATTAATATTAGTTTAAAAAATATATGCCCTGGGGGCAGCTAGGTGGATCAATGGATTGAGAGCCAGACCTATCTGACTTCAGATGTTTCCTAGCTGTGTGACCCTGGGAAAGTCACTTAACCCCCCCATTGCCTAGCCCTTACTGCTTTTCTGCCTTGGAACTGATTCCAAGATGAAAGGTAAGAGTTTTAAATATATGTGTACCTGTACTAAATCACATAACAACTAAGTTCTTAAAGGAAAAGTTAAATGAATTCAAGAGAGAAAGACAGAAAAGGTAAAATGATGAAGGAACCTGAATTTACCCTGTACTTTGTAAAATCTATCCAAAAATAAACAGAAATTAAATACATAATTATAGATAAGTTAAATATAATAAACCTATGGAGAGTATTGAAAAAAATCAAAAGTAATATACATATTTCTAAGTTGTGCATAGCACCATTGCAAAAAATTGACCTTGTATTAGGGCATCAGAGTCACTCAAATGCAGAAAAGCAGATATATTAAACACATTTTTTTATGGGCCACAAAGTAATAAAAGTTATATTCAATAAAAAGCCTTTGAAACAAAGATGAAAAGTGGGAGACTATACAACTGAATTCTAAAGAATGGGTGGATAAAAGAACAAATCCTAGAAACAATAATTTCATTAAAGAAAATGATAACAACATAGCAAAGTTTTGGGGATGTGGCCAAAGCAGTACTTAGTACTTATGTATATCTCTAAACTTTCTTTCTAAACTCTAAACACTTTCATCAATAAAAGAGTATATTAATTAATTGGGCATGCATCTAGTACTCTCCCCTTGTAGTTTCTTCCTTGGGAATCTCCAGTTAAACTACTTGTCCTTTCCTTAAACATATCAAAGAATGCATATTGCTTTCAAGAATGTCAGATTCTCCTCTAAAGAACCCTCTGAGTCAGCATTGAAATCCAAGGATTTTAAATCATCTACTGTAATAAGTTTAACCAGACAAAAGTCTTACCTAGGTGAAGGTCCTACTTTATGAGTTAGCAGATCATGGCATTAATCTAATGGATCATGTTTGTTCCACTTTGCATCTTTTTTCCACCATTTGTTCTTAGCACTTCCTTTCCTTTATAGACATTGTGGAGTTGGCTGTCATCCTACTCCAAGCATTGAACACTTCTTAATAATAATAGTCATTTGCAGAAAACAAACTTTTCAAAATATCTTCACCTTTATTTGATCCTCAAGGATGTTCATATAAGTAAGGTATTTACTCTGGAAACTGAGTCACAGAAAGATTAAGGTTGCCCAAAGAGCTGGTGGCAGAGCTCCCTAGTATTCCCCAGCATACACTGCTCCCCCCCTCCTCCCCATCCCCCTTGCCACTCAAGAGGCACTATGGCATAACAACCATTTTGCTGGAGTTGGAGTTAAGAGGACCAAGTTAAAATTCTGTCTCAAACAGTTACTAATTGTGTTGTCCTAGGCAAGTCATAACCTCTCTGAATCTGTTTCCTTATCTGTAAAATGGTGGTGTGGACATGACTTCTAAGGATCTTTCCAGCTCTAACTCTGTGATTACGTTAATATTAATGGAGTTGGGATGATTATATGCCATCATCAGTCTTATCTAGAAACCTGCTCATTTTTAAATAGTTGTGCCCATTTGGAAAGGAAATGCTCTCATCTTCTTTGAGACTAGGAGACTCAGAGGAAAATGTAGGAGGGAAGCAACTGCCCTAGCTATCGAACCATTTTGCCCTGTCTTAGCCAACCTGCAAAAAAATTGTTCTTGTTTTGTTTTGCTTTTTTTTTTTTTTGTCTCTGAAGCTTTCCTATACCCTGCTTTCTGCCTGTGGCACAAAGAATCAGGCTTAGTAGTAGTATGAAAAAGACTTAAATGGTAGACATGACTGATTTTTTGGGTTATCGCCAATAGTTTTTGTTTGGTGAGTTGATGATTATTATCATCATCATTATCATTATTGTCCTCATCAACAAAACCAAAGGGCAAAGCATCCAAGAATTTTTAAAATTACTCTTTGATGGTTTTTTTAAACAAATAAATTAATTTTTAATATTGCTTGTATAAATGGACCACCAAGCAAGAAATTTGTTCTGTTTTCAGTATTATTCCAAGGGGAAATGAAAGGCTTGCTGGCATGACAGAACCAGATTCATTAAAATAAAGCCTTTTTATTATAAAGAACCATGCATTGATCTGTACCTGGAGGTGTTATATTTTTATTTTTATTAAAAATTAAATGTGGCATTCTTCTACACAGGACTCTTAAATCTCACTTAGGAATCTGCCAACTGAAATATGCCTGGAGAATTAAGTGAGAAAATATGTTGGTGTCTTTAGTGTTTTTGGCTTGAAGACAGATGTATATGGTGCCCAACCCTTTTATTCATCTCACTATTGCATTTAACCCAGACTGGTTCTGTGATTTTGTAACCCAGGACAAAAAGAGCTGAGAGAAAGTGCTTTATTTCAGATCTCTTCGTTTGGTGATCCCTTCTTGGATTCCAAGTAACCCTTTGGGACCTAGTACAGTGCCTGGCACAAAGTAGGCACTTAATAGATGCTGGTTGATTTCTTTTCTAAATATGTGATACTTATATTGTGTGGTTCCATAATTGTCTCTTCTGTCCCACACTTAGAGGGAAAGGACCTAGATCTCCTCTAAATTTTGTATCTCTCTCCCTGTGCCTTGAGCACTATTCTATCCACTTGTTGTTCAGGTATTTCCAATCATGCCCAACTCTTTGGGACCACATTTGTGGGTTACTTGACAAAGATATTGGAATGGTTTGCCATTTTCTTCTCCATCTTGTTTTACAGATGAAAAACTAGACAAACGTTGTTAAGTGACTTGCCCAGGGCCACTAGTGTTGAGGCTATAATTGAATTCAGGAAGAGGAGTCTTTAATTTATCAAGTGAGCCTAGAAGTAATTTTGGAGTTTCTCCTTCATTGTTCACATTTCAAGGTAAGAAGAGATTTGGCAAACCCACCATGGACAGAAATGATCTAAGGGAGGAGGTCTGGACTAGAAGGAAATATGATCTTTAGGAAATTGGTAACTTTCTCCTTCCCTCATGTCAAATACCATCAGGTAACTGAAAATATTTTCCTCAGCTACCTCTGCTAGTTCTCTTTTTTCCTCTACTTTTCATCTACAAACTGTAAAATGGGCAGATGATGCCACCTATTTCCATTTTTTTCATTATCCATGGCCTTTCATTTAGTCTTTCATATCTGGCTTTATTCTCTCAATGGTTACTGTTGCTCCCTCCTTTTAAAAAAAAACCTTTACCTTCTGTATTATAATCAATAGATTCCAAGGCAAAAGAACAGTAAGAACTAGGCAATGGGGGCAAAGTGACTTGCCCAGGGTCACACAGCTGGGAAGTGTCTGAAGCTAGATTTGAACCAGGACCTCCCATTTTTTCTTGAAGAAAAGCAATGTAGTAGGAGGAAGTAGGAGTCAGAAAACTTGGGTTCAACCTTGTCCCTGGTACTTTGTTCATTGGGTAAGCTTGTATAAGTGATAAATTGGTACTTGCCCAAGTCCATGTCCATGTCTTGGATATATTTCTAGAAATATACTTGTATAATCTGTAAAATGAGGGTATTGGAACTCTGTTCACAGAAAAATATTAATCATTGAAAGTAAAACTGGAGGGGCAGCTCAGTGGATAGAGAGGCAAGCCTGAAGAAGGGAGGTTCAAATCTGGCCTCAGACACTTCCTAGCTGTGTGACCCTGGGCAAGTCACTTCACCCCCATGGCCTAACCCTTACTGCTCTTCTGCCTTGGAACCAATACAGAGTATTGATTCTAAGATGTATGGTAAGGGTTAAAAAAAAATAGAAAAGAAAGTAGAAATGAATTTTAGCCACAATCTATCCCAATTTCTCATCCAATTTATGCCATCTAGTGAATAGAATCAGAGCCAAATCAAGGAAAATGCAGAGGTTTTTACCTATAAATGGAACTAATAATCCAGTCATATAGTCAAGACTCATTTTCAGTGTCTAAGGCATATTTAGAGAACATTAAGTTTAAAAAAACACTTTCTTCACAACAAAGCTATAAGGCAAGTAGTAAAAATAGATTTTACTATGTCCCCCTCATTTTAGACTTGATTTCTTGAGCCCACAAAAAGAACTTTACATTTATCTCCATTGAATTTCATCTTATTAGAGTTGCTCCATCGTCCCAGCCCTCTGAGATCTTTTAAAAAAAAGTTCTGAATCTGTCATCCAAAGGGTTAGCCTCCCAGTTTCATGTCATCCCAAGATTTGATAAAAATGTCCCTTGTACCTTCATCCAAATCACTATTAAAAATGAGAAATAGAATAAAAGTGAGGATAGAAGCCTTTGGCACTCCCCTAGAGATCTTCCTTCCAAGTTGATGGCTCTATTATTATTCAATATTTGGTCCTGGTTCTTTAACCACTAACTAATTCATGTAGCTTTACTGTCATCCCATTTCTCTGGCTTCTTCAAAATGATATCATGAAAGACTTTGGCCCCAACCTCTTTCCCAAGTTCCAGGTCCATATTTCTAACTGCCGATTTCACGTCCAACTTGGATAGGCTCAAACACCATTTCCAGTGAAACTCATCATTTGCTCTCAAAATTTATCTCTAACTCTCCTCTTCCATATCTCTGTCAGTGGTCAGCCTGGCACAGAACTTGAGTTCTTTTGGACACATTCTTTTCTCATCTTGGTTATCCAGTCAATGATAGGGTCCCTTCAGCATCCCAATAGAAGGAGGAAAAAGAGGAGGGGGCTAGTGGGCTAAGCTTGATGCCCCTAGAGACACAGCCCTCTTTTCCAAAGCTCATTTCCAATCCAAAACAAAATTTTGTTATTATCATTCTGTCACGACCCCATTGGGGGTTTTCTAGGCAAAGGTCCTAGAGTGGTTTTCCATTTCCATTTCCTTCTCCAACTCATTTTACAGATGAGAAAAGTGAGGCCAACAGGGTTAAGTGACTTGCCCAGGGTCACACAGCTAGTAAGTGTCTGAGGTTAGATTGGTACTCAGGAAGATGTATCTTCTGGATACTGTGTCACCTAGCTGCCCTCCAAAACAGATGCCTTTGCCAAAGTAAAGTGACCTGGAAGGGACCCTGGTTGAATACAAAGAAGGCCCTTTACTACCAGATGTGACAGAGCAGCAAACACTTCTCTTTCATCAAGGTTGGTTCACCTCTCTCAGGTTATTGCTAATCCTAGCTTTAGAGAACCTGCTGTGCTGGCCCTTGAGCAGAGCCCACTTGGGGTTCTCTCCTGGCCTCCCATGATAACCCTCAGCCCCTCCTGACATGTAAACTTCAGCCTCCCCTGGTATCTGTCCTGTAACCTTTGTGTACATTCCCTGGTCTTCCTGCCTTAAACCCCAGCCCTTTGATCTTGGCCCTTCGCCTAGTGTCCTGGTAACCGACTTAACTTGTCTGACTATGAAGTTTGCCTTATCTTTGCAGTGCTTAACCCTTGTGACCTGGAGACTGAATAGCTCATAGGCAGCCTGGCCAGCCACCCAGGGGTCCTTCTGCCAACTGCTTTCCATTGTTTGTTTGGAATGTCTCTGGAATTTGCCCCTTTCCATTCCCATTCTCACCACCCTAGCCCAGCATGGCTAGATGATGGCAGTCACCTCCCAGCGGGCTTCTCCTGCCCCAAACTTTCCCTTTCAAATCATCCTTCATAAAGTATATGATTATATCGTTATATTATTATATATCATCATCATAATTATTCCTATATGCCACTTTCATCATGTCACCCCATTACTAAGCTTGCAATATATATTTGCATAAGTATATTAAAATGCATAATATAAAATAATATTTAATACCATACCATACAATTCAATATATTATAATATATTATTATAACATAATATAACATGATATAATGTAACATAACATGACATAAAATGCTATAACATATAATGTTATATAACATAAAATGATATAACAACACATAATATAATATATGGTATACTGTAACATAATATAGCATGATATAATGTAATATAATATAACATGACATAAAATGATATAACAACATAACACATAATATAATATATGATATACTGTAACATAATATAGCATGATATAATGTAATATAATATAACATGACATAAAATGATATAACAACATAACACATAATATAATATATGATATACTGTAACATAATATAGCATGATATAATGTAATATAATATAACATGACATAAAATGATATAACAACATAACACATAATATAATATATGATATACTGTAACATAATATAGCATGATATAATGTAATATAATATAACATGACATAAAATGATATAACAACATAACACATAATATAATATATGATATACTGTAACATAATATAGCATGATATAATGTAATATAATATAACATGACATAAAATGATATAACAATACATAATAACATAACATAACAACACATAATATATGATATACTGTAATATAATATAGCATGATATAATATAAAATCATATGAGATTATATAATAAAAGATTATATAATATAATAATGTAACAACAAAATACAATACAATATAATTGAATACACTATTACAGTAGAATAGAATAGAAACTTCCCTGTTGCTGATTAACAAATCTTAAATAATTCCTAGGCTTTGTGATAGTAGGTTCCTCCTCAGCCATTCCACCTTGATTTCCCACTCTTCCCCAGAGGATCCTTTGGCCCCTTCCCTGGGTAACCTCCCTCTCCCCTTCCCATCTCTCAATCTTTGCTCATCTTTTTTCCCCTTCTTATCTTAGGATCATAGAATGAGAGCTGGGAAAAGGACATCAGAGGCATCTAGTTCAGCCCGTCTCATTTTATAGATGAGGAGACGGAGGTTTGTGAAAGTTAAGTGACTGGTCCAAATCTACCCAGCTAGTGGGATTCAAACCCAGAATCTCGGACTTGAGAGCCAATGTGTGCCCACTCTTCCATGCTAACTCCTCTCTTCTTATTGAAACTTAACTGTGGGAGCCTGAGGTCAAGCCTTTCTTTCAGGAAGCCTCTCCTTACAATTTCAGGGCACAGAAATAATAACAATAATTAATGAATAATAATGGATATTCATAAAACATTCAAATATTTAGAAAACCTCTTATAAACACAATCTAGCATTTATTCCTGACATAACTTCTATAGGAGTAGGAATCACAAGTCCCATTTTATAGTTGAAGAAGCTGAAATTTAGGGTCTGCCCGGTGTCCCCCAGCTATTAAGTGGCATAAAGAAGATTTGAACCAACGTCTCCTTGGCTTGGGTGTCAGGTGGGCACTCTTTCTCTACTGCCCTTTATCTTCTGTGAATGCCTACAGCCTGCTAGGCACTGGGCTTCATTCATCCATCACTTAAAGAGAAAAGAAGGAAAGGGGACTTTTGAAAATAAGGGCCTCCTCCAGAAAGAAACTCAGGGAGCCAATGTGCTTGTCCTGTTCTCTGTGGTTCCCTGAGTTTAACATGGTTTTCCCAAGAAGTTTCTTCTCTTAAAGTTTTAATGGTCAATCACTTGGCAGAATGGCCTGGGCCACTTTGCTCCAATATCTTCACACATGCAAAAAAATGAATCCTTGGGAAAATGTCCCACTCACTATTCTCTATCGTTGTCTTGCTCAGAAACTCCTTAGCACCCGACTTTGCTGCCCAAAGCCCCTACAGGACTATTCGTTGTATAAATAAATTTCATACTTGTCTATCTTTCCCCTTTGGGTGGAATCCCTCCTACCTTTCCCTCTTATTTCTCAGTCCATGTAATCTTGTCAGTCACTCAATCAGACAATTAATAAACGAGGGCAGCTAAGCATGGCAGATCTAAAGTCAAAAGGGAAACATTTCCTGCCCACCAGGATCTTACATTCAGACTTGACTTCTTCAAGTGTGATTTCCCACCTCCTTGCCTTTGTCCATACTTTTTCCTGTGCCTTGGGACACTTTCAATTTATATCTTACAATCCTGCAAGGCCCGCCTCATACGGTACCTCCTCTCTGCCTTCTCTGATCTAGCCCGGAGTCTCCGAGCTCAGGATCTCCTGACACTTTGTACCTCTCAAGCACTTTCATGCTCTATTTTATTTTGTATTTCTTTGGATTTTCTAGCTCCCGCCTCCCTGCCTCCAACTCTACCGTATAAGCTCCTTGTGGTCAGGGATTACATCTTCATATTTGTATTTCCTTTAATTCCCAGAACAGACAGGGCTCTGCAGAAAGTCAAGGCACAGTAAATGTTTGTTGAATTGACTGGAATTTAGATAAAGCAGAGAGACCGTGTTTCCAAGAGCCTGGTGACTACTACAGATGAAACATGTGGTCTGGATCCCCTCCAGCATGCAGCTGGCTTCAGACTCCCCACATAGGCAAGTTTTATGAGATGCAGGGCCCGGAGCAGATGGAGAATTGATCTTAATCTATGGTCTACCATCCCAAACAGCCATTAAAAACCACCCTAACGGCAGCAACAAAAGAAGGGCAGCTTGACCCAAGGGCCCTCGTAGCACAATTCTGACACTCTGCTGGTGGCGTGGAAGGCCACCATCATTCATTCCCAAGAGAGGGAGTCTGGCCAAGGGACTCACAGAAAGGGGCTTAGGCACAGGCCATCTGGTCAAGACGGGTCATAACCAGCCATGGGGCCAGCAGAGAACACCCATGATGTTATATGACCCCACACAGAGCAGCCTAAGCCATTTCAGTTGTCCCTTGGGTGGCATTCTGCTCCCCTGCTTTTATTTGGGGTGACACAGTGTCTCCCTCTAAACCAGAGCCTTCTGCCATTTGGGACCTTGTGAACATCTTCTACGGAGGCAACTTTGCCAATACATGGACAGCGAGCCATTCAGAATGCAAATGTCACTTTATTGAAGTGGGGAAAATTCTCGTGATACAAACTGGAGACAAAAAGGCAGATGTAATTTGTCTCATTACTGACTTTAGATCGGCCCAGATTAGTTGAGAAATCTAGCCTTAAGAGCAAAGGCAGGATTAGGGATAATTAACATGGACAGCCACCTAGCGTGTAACATACAGAAACATGAGGGACTGTTTCAGATAAATGTTATAAATGAAACATTATATAAAGAGACACACACATATATATGAGAATGTATGGTATATATGTGTGTATATATGGAGAGAAAGAGAGAGAGAGAAAGAGAAAGACAGACAGAGAGTGAAAGGAAGACAGAGAGAGAGAGAAAGAGAGAGAGAAAGACAGACAGAGAGTGAAAGAAAGACAGAGAGAGAGAAAGAGAGAGAGAAAGACAGACAGAGAGTGAAAGAAAGACAGAGAGAGAGAGAAAGAGAGAGAAAGACAGACAGAGAGTGAAAGAAAGACAGAGAGAGAAAGACAGACAGACAGTGAAAGAGAGAGAGAGAGAAAGACAGAGAGTGAAAGAAAGAGAGAGAGAGACAGACAAAGAGTGAAAGACAGAGAGAGAGAGAAAGACAGACAGAGAGTGAAAGAAAGACAGACAGAGAGAGAAAGAGAGAGAGAGAGAGAGAGAGAGAGAGAGAGAGAGAGAGAGAGAGAGAGAGAGAGAGAGAGAGAGAGAGATGGAAGTTGGAAGGAGGGGGCAAGAAGCCCTAGATTCAAATGCTGCCTTTGACACAATCTGGTAGCTATGTGACCCTGGGCAGGTCACTATCATTCTGTCAGTGCCCTAGGCAGCTGATACCTTGCAGAGAAGGTGCCAAACAGCATTGGTAGAGTTTCCCCATTTGGGAGTTTCCTAGATGAATGAAATCACAGGTCCACGCCCTATCTATATATCACAGCTCTCTAAAGTCATAAGTTACAGAGCAAGGGCTGATTTTATAATCACTAGCCAGAAAATTCATTTTGTACTACATCTTTTTATGTGTTATACTGAAGGCCAAAGGTCCTGTTGTATGATGTCCCACAAGGAGGAAGATTCTACTTATCTTACCTAGTCCACAAATACTCATGTCTCATTTGGAGTCATGATTCTAAAAGAATGAGACTGATGCATACATTGAAAGCAGGCAGCAGTGGTGTAGCGTATAGGGATCTGGCCTCTAAGAAAGACCTGGGTTCAAGTTTCACGTCTGATTCACCTTGGCTCCATGACTCTGGACATCAGCGTCTCAGTTGCTATAGATAATGCTCTACAATTATATATTATATAATAGTTATTGGTCCATCTGGGTGAAATCTCAGGACTAGGCTAAAGGAAAATCAGAATTCTACAACTCACAAATTGTTGAGCCAACTTCTTCGATTCTTAGTTCTAGTCTTAGATAGCCCAAAGGACTTTGCCCCTAAACCCATGGTTCACTGAGCTTACTATTTTGTTGTCAGTAGTGGGCCATGAGCAAACAAAACAATGGGGTCCTCTAAGCTAGGAACCATAGAAAAATCCCCATAGTTGGGTGACTCTCACCAGAGGGTACAGGTATATATCAAAGGAGGAGCTAAAAGTCAACATGGCCTCCTTCTCCTAAGCTTGTTTGTGCATATCTATTTACTTGTTGTCTCTGCCATTAGATTGTAAACTCCTTGAGGGCAGGTACATTAGAGCCTTTCTGAGAGCCCCCATTCCTGGCATACTCCAGATTGTCTTTTGCCCTCCTTGCCAAGTTCTAGGTCTGTGAACACTCAGAGCAAGTGAGAAATCATGTGAAAAATTGGCAAATCATGGGCAAGCCTGTGATGGACGTTTCCCTTCTCCTTCCTGTTTGTCTTGAGATTTGAATGTTTCCTTCCTTGCCATATGGGGAATGGGCCACTTGTCTGATGCTGAGAGGGGAATATGGGTGGCCAACTGTCAAGAAGTCTAGTGGTAATGCCTTTGGGGGTTGCGAATGTTGTGCTGCTGTGACTGCCCTGGCCACAATCTGAGAAAGACTTCCTAGATGCCTTTTGGGTGTAGTACCAGAAACTCCCAGCCCACTGAGGGGCTGCTGGTACTAGTTTCCTACCTGTGGATGGTATCATAGTGGCAGCAGAAATCTGAATCAAATCAGGAGGCAGAATAGCCAATTAAGGACTTGGATACAGAGAGCAATCATGCCCAAGGGAGGAGCCAAAGAGGCTTCCTCAAGCCTCCTCAGCAAACAGAAGTTTTCTTGGTGCTTGGCTCTCCATTTCTCCCTTGTTTTCACTCTCTGGCCTGGGTAGGATGTAGAGATGAGTGCTGGACTCCTCTTCATGAGTGCATTTTCCCCTTTCTATGAACTGGGTCTATCTATGTAAATCTGGGAGGTTTGGGGATATGATCAGATGAAACACCCATAATAAATAAATTGTGTCACCTACCCAATACTAATTAACTGAGTCATGAATGTGCTAGTTGGTCAACAGATAGTAGGAAATTTCCCAGAGGTGGAGTGGGGGTTAGATCCACAGATTATACATATTCAATAGTTCAGGGAGATGATTTCTTTTTCATCCCTTTGCAAAAATTCAGAACTCTGTTAGTGAGAGTGTCCCTTTGTCCAGTTCATCTTTAAAACCTGTAGTTTGGCGAGCCTTGGACTCCATACATAGGTGTACATAGAGAAAATCTTGCATATGGCAAAGAGAATTTAACACAACCATTAGACTAGTAATCTAAGTGGCATACCACCGTGTGGGCAAAATGCTAAACTACATTCTCTTGCAGGTTAATAGTAATATGTTTTAGTGGTAGGTTTATGGAAGTTGAGGCATGACCTGATGCTTTTACAACTAACTACTACAACATTTCAAGTGTTGTATGGGATACCCAGAAAGCACCCAAAACCTACACCTGTGTTGCAGTTATGGACAGCATTGAGCATTTCAAGACTTACAAAGCTCCTTAGATACATTATCTCATTTGATCTACCTAACAACCATGTGAACTAAAAATCATCCAATGAGATCCATTTTCCAGATGAAGACGTTAGGGCTAAATAGCCATATATTCCACTTGTCTTCTACATGTGTGAGGCAGGATTCAAACCTTGGGCTTCCTTATCCTGAGCCCAATTCTTTGACCACTTTCTCATCCTGTGTCTTAGGTATTAGGGACTTTATGATTATCAGGAGCAAACAGTGCCTTATTTGAGGGGAGAAAAACTTACATCCTCCATATTTGCTCTTTTGTTTTGGCCCTGTGCTTGACAAGTGGCTCTCTTGTTAAGTGAATCCATTCCCATTGAAGCCCTACAAGTCTATGAACATTACCACTAGAAAGCAACATGACTCCATTGCAGCTGGGCTCTGACTGATTCATGGTTTGATTCTTGTGGTTTGCAAAGCAGCCAGTGAATCACTACACTCTTCTGGGCACTGTGTGCATCCTTCTTCTGCTTGGGTATCCTGGCTGTCTAGAATACTGAAAATGATGGAAAATATGCACTGTGTGTTTACAAATATGCACACATGCATGTGTATGTGCAGACACATCCCTGTAAGTGTGTATGTGTATGTCATGTGCATTTTGACTGCTTTCCAGAAATAGTCTTGAATAGCATAGAGAACCACAAGCCTGAGAATCAGTCCTTGGGTTCTGATCTTAAGTGTAGTTAACGGACTTCCACACTAAGAGGCTGCAGTGTAGAAGGAACTTCACGACTCTTCCTACTACCCATCACAACGAAGTGTCTCAAAAGAACAAAAATTAAAATCAGACAAGGGCAGGGGCTCTACCATAGGGCACAACCTTGAAGGTAGGCAGGGTTTGGGCATTTCCATACTATAAGGGGGTAATATTACACCTACCAAAGTGTGGGCTGATCACCCACACAAATATTCCCTCACTACCTACCACACCAGAGTCAGAATGAAGGCTGGGACAATCTCTAAATTCTTAGGATCTGGCTGAGGGCACCACAGTCCCATACCTGAGGACAGGTGCAAAGCCTTGGCAGTGAGACTTGGACCTGTGGAGCCCAGGAGCAGAGACAGCACAGAGATTGGTTGCCCACAGCAGACACAGTGGAGACCTGAAAAATAGCCTCAGGGCAAAACCACTCTGCGTATGCTGCCTGCCCTCCTCACTCAGACTTCTGGCTGAGAAAGGAAGATAAAACTACCACACTAATGGCTACCAATACCCAAGAACTACAATCCACAAATACCAAAAAAAAGTAAGATACAATAGAGAAAGCCTCTGACATTGGATAACTTCTGTGGAGAAAAGGAGCAGAGTACAGAGGCAACAACAAAGAGTGACAAACAAGCAAACACATCCAAACTTTCCAAAAAAAAATGGAGATTGGTCACAGACTCTTGAGGAACTCAAATTGGAGTTCAAGAACCAAGTAAAGAAAGATGGAGGAACAATGGGAAGAAAAGTGGGAGAAAGAAATGCAATTAATTCAAAAGGAAAACTATAATTTAAAAGACAGAATATCTCACTTGGGAAAAGAGGCACAGAAATCACATGAAATAAACAAATTGGAGACCAGAATTGACCTGCTGGAAGTAGATCAAACCAAAAAGGAAAATCAAAAGATCATAGCTGAAAACCAGTCTTTAAAGATTAGAATTGGCCAAGTAGAAGCTAATGATCTCAAAAGACAGCAAGAATTACTAAAGCAAAGTCAAAAGAATGACAAAATAGAAGGAAACATGAAATATCTCATTTAGAAGATGAAGAACCTGGAAAACAGCTCCAGGAGAGACAATTTGAGAACCATAGGTCTACCTGAAAACCTAGAAAAAAAAACAGAATCCTTGACATCATATTACAAGAAATTATCCAAGAAAATTGCCCTGATATTCTTGAATAAGAGGTCTAAAAGGACATTGAAAGAGTCCACAGAACACCCTCTATAGTAAACCCTCAAAAGACAACTCCCCAGAAATGCCAAATTCAAGAACTTCCAAGCCAAGGAAAAAATACAAGAAGACAGAAAGATACAATTCAGATATCAAGGATCCCCAGTCAGGATTACATAGGATCTGGCAGCTTCCTCATTAAAGGACCACAAGGCTTGGAATATGATATTCAGAAAGGCAAGAGAATTGGGTCTACAACCATGTATCACCTACCCATCAAAACCAACTATATACTTCCAGGGGAAAGTATGGGAATTTAACAAAATAGATTTCCAAGTATTTGTAAAGAAAAGACCAGAACTGAATGGAAATTTAGATGTCCAAATACAAAATTTAAGAGAAATATGAAAAGGTAAACAAGAAAAGAAAGGGGAAAAAATTTAAGGGCTTCAATAATGTCAAATTGTTTATATTCCTATGTGGCAAAATGATATTTGTAACTCTCAAAAACTGTATTCATTATCATAGTATTTAGAAGAATTATTCATGGGTAGAGATTGGGGTACTAAGTGGTTTAAGATGATATGTAAAAAAAGTGTGTGTGTGTGTGTGTGTGTGTGTGTGTGTGTGTGTGTAAATAGAAGATGGCACCAAGAGAAACTTGAAGGAAAAAGAAAAATGGATAAATTGTACCACATAAAGAGGTGCATGCAAGGGGAAGAATACTATTATAAGAAGGAAAAGAAGAGAGTGATAATAAAAATGCTTAAACCTTACTCTCAGTAGAATCAGTTCTGAGAGAGAAGAACATCTAGATACATTGGGGTATGGAATTCTATCTTACCCTAGAGGGAAATTGAGAGGGAAAATCCAAGGTGGGAAGTGGGGCGGGGAGTACCAAAAATGAGGGAAATAGAGGGGAGAGGGAACTTAAAAGACCCTAAATAAAAATAAGAGAGGAATAAGAAGAAAGGAAGTGGGAAGGGAAATAAAATAATGGTGGGGATTAGGGGGACTGATTAAAAGCAAAACATTGGTGTAGAAGGAAATAATGAAAGAAGTAAGGGCAGGACTAGGAAAGGAAATCAAAATGATGAAGAATACATAGGTGGTAATCATAACTCTGAATGTGAATGGGATGAACTCACCCATAAAACAGAAGCAAATAGCAGAGTGGATTAGAAATCAAAATCCTACCATGCGTTGTCTACAAGAAACACAGATGTGGGAGGTAGACACACACAGGGTAAAGATAAGAGACTGGAGCAAAATCTATTGGGCATCAACTGAGAAAAAGAAGGCAGGAGTTACAGTCATGATATTTGATGAAGCCAAAGTAAAAATAGATCTGATTAAAAGAAATAGGGAAGGTAATTACATTCTGATAAATGGCAATATAGACAATGAGGAAATATCAGTGCTTAACATATATGCACCAAATGGTATGGCATCCAGATTTTTAAAGGAGCAACTACTGGAGCTTAAGGAAGAAATAGCTAGTAAAACTATACTAGTGGGGAAACTGAACCTTCCTCTATTAGATCTAGATAAATCAAACCAAAAAATAAGTAAGAAAGAGGTAAGAGATGTGAATGAAATCTTAGAAAAATTAGAGTTAATAGATATATGGAGAAAAATAAATAGGGGAAAAAAGGAATACACCTTCTTTTCAGCAGCATAGGGTACATTCACAAGGATTGACCATGTTCTAGCCCATAAAAACATGGCAAACAAATGCAAAAGAGCAGAAATAATAAATGCAACCTTTTCAGATCATAATGGAATAAAGATAATAATTAGTAAAAGTACATGGAAAGGCAAATCAAAAATTAATTGGAAGTTAAATAATATGATTCTCCAAAATCAGTTAGCTAAAGAAAAATCATAGAAACAATAATTTCATTGAAGAAAATGACAATGAGGAGACATCCCATCCAAATCTATGGGATGCAGTCAAAGCAGTATCCAGGGGAAAATTTATATCCCTGAGTGCATATATCAACAAACCAGAGAGAACAGAGGCCAATGAATTGGTCATAGAGATTAAAACACTAGAAAGAGAATAGTTTCAGATAAAAACTAAACTGGAAATCCTGAAAAATTAAAGGAGAAATTAATAAAATTGAAAGTAAAAGAACTATTGAATTAATAAATAAGGTTAGAAGCTGGTACTGTGAAAAAACAAATAAAATAAAGTATTGGTTAATCTCATAAAAAAAAGGAAAGAAGAAAACTAAATTAACAGTATCAAAGATGAAAAGGGTGACCTCACCTCTAATGAAGTGGAAATTAAGGTAACTATTAAGAACTATTTTGCCCAATTATATGGCAACAAATACAGCAATCTAGGTGATATGGATGAATATTTACAAAAAAAATAAAGTGCCTAGAATAACTGAAGAGGAAATAAAATATACAAATAATCTCGTATCAGAAGTAGAAATTGATCAAGCCATCAAAGAACTCCCTAAGAAAAAATCCCCAGGGCCAGATGGATTCAGAAGTGAATTCTATAAAACATTTAAAGAACAATTAATATTAATACTATACAAACTATTTGACAAACTAAGCAAAGAAAGAGTTCTATCAAATTCCTTTTATGACATAAATATGGTACTGATTCCAAAGCCAGGCAGACCAAAAACAGAAAGAAAACTGCAGACCAATCTCCTTAATGAACATAGATGCAAAAATCTTAAATAGAATACTAGCAAAAAGAATCCAGCAAGTTATCACAGGGATTATTCACTATGATCAGGTGGGATTTATACCAGGAATGTAAGGATGGTTTAATATTAGGAAAACCATCCACATAATTGTCTATATCAACAACCAAAGCAACAGAAATCACATGCTTATCTCAATAGATGCCGAAAAAGCCTTTGGCAAAATATAACACTCATTCCTATTGAAAACACTAGAAAGTATAGGAACAGAAAGGCCTTTCCTAAAATTAATAAACAATATATATTTAAAACCATCAGCAAGCATCATCTGCAATGGGGATAAATTAAGTGTAGTTAATAATCTGGGACCCTTAATTGGATAAGTTACCTGCTGTGTCTAGAGTAACAACTCTTTGTTGTGGCCAAGAGGCACCTTGCAAATGAACCACAAGTCTGTGAGTGTTTAAGGCTGAAGAGCTGCTCCCTTCCTGTGTTGCTGTCTTCACCAGGTCTTTGTGTCTTCATCCTTCCTTGTGTCATTTGGAATGCTTTCCATTTCTCCATTTGTACTTGACATTCCTGTAGCATGGCCATGTGGCTTGTTTCCTCCTCAATTAACTTATCAGACATAGTGTCTCCGTTTACCTATTGATTGTGGAGAAAAGAGAAACTGGAAGGGAATAGAGGGGAGAAGAAGGGGGAGAAAAATAGGATATGGAAAGAGAAGTCAGAAGAAGAGATAACTGTGTGTATGTGTGTGTGTGTGTGTGTGTGTGAGAGAGAGAGAGAGAGAGAGAGAGAGAGAGAGAGAGAGAGAGAGAGAGAGAGAGAGAGAGAGAGAGAGAGAGAAGAAAAGCTGGAAAGGGGAGAGAAAGGTAAGAGAAGCACCAATTTATGGAGCAGGGCACTGTATAATCCAAAAATGACTCTACTTGGTTGGGGTAGGAGGAAGAGAAGGGAAATAAGGTCCAGAGTTTATGTGGCTTGTCCAACATTCCCCTGGAAGTTAAGGGGCAAAGTGAAGATTTAAACCTGGATTTTGAACTTCAAATCCATTGCTTTTCCCATTGGACATTCAGGAGCCTGTATTTAGAAGATGCATATTTATAAGCTGCTTATTATGGGAAACTTTCTTTCTTTCTTCCTTTCTTCCTTTCTTCCTTTCTTCCTTTTTTTCTTCCTTCCTCCTTTCCTCCCTTCCTCCCTTCCTCCCTTCCTCCCTTCCTTCCTCCCTCCCTTCCTCCCTTCCTCCCTCCCTTCCTTCCTCCCTCCCTCCCTCCCTTCCTTCCCTGAAGTTTTCTCTAGCTACATATTTCCACTTTTATGTCTACTTTTTTAGCTACCCTCATGGTGGTAGCACAGTCCCCAGCACCCCCATCATTTTGGTTGTTCCCATATTCTTGTGCTGTGGTTTCCCAGTTCCTAAAATGTGGGACCCAGATCTAAGTGCAGAAGTATGCTCAAGGTGGTGTGACCCAGGGGAAGCCTAGCTGGATGTTCATATCCCTCATTCTGGAATTCTGTGAAGGTTGTCTCATGATGTAGTAACTTTTTGTCTGCCATATTGCACCACTGCTGACTTGTACTGATTTTGTAGTCCATTAAATCCCTCGTGGATCTTTTCCTATTTAGTTGTCTAGTCATACACATCCTCCCCTTGTACAGTTGGTCCTTTGAACTCAAGAGTGAGACTTTACATTTGGTCCTATTCAGTTTCATTTGATTACATCCAGCCCATCATTCTAGCCCATTGAGAACTTGGAGAATGTAACTCCCATCATCTGACATGCTTGCTTTTGCTTTCAGCTGTATATAATCTGCACACTTGATCACCACGTCATCTGGACCTTCATACGAGTCATTGATCTGGAAAGCACTTAGCAGAGTGTTGCCTGGCACACTTCTTCCTTTTCCCTTCTTCCCTCATTTCCTGTGCCACCTCCTATATCTTTTCCTTATCCTCTCAGTTGCTATGAATGCTCCCTTCCAAACTACTTTGTCTGCGTGTGTTTCTATTTACTAACCTGTAGCGTGTTTCCTTGACATAGTGCCAGCTTACTGTTGACTTTGTATCATCATCAATGCCTGTCTGCTATTAGATGCTTAACAAACACTGGCAAACTGGTGCTAAATTGTTTGATTCAAAGTTAATGTCAGGTTTCCTCTTCTAGGCTTTTCTGGACTTCCCTTCCCTACCTTCCCCAATTGTTATCGTTCATGTCTCCTTGCAATTACTTTATCATCGCTGTGTGCTTATCTGTGTACACATTGTATGTTGGATCCTCCTAACTAAGCCCAAGTTCCTTGAGTGCAGGGACTGTTTTTGTCCTCATATCCTTACAAGGTCTAGCAGAGTCTTGAGTTTATAGGCATTTAAAGGTTCATTTTGTCGAACTGAGAAAAAACGTTGAACGGAAGAGAGCCAGGAAGGATGGATTCCTTGGGCATTCCAGAAGCGTGCCCTCCAAACAGCCACCTTTCCATTTATCACTACTCTTGTAATCTAGTCGTTCAGCTACCAGAAGAGTCATCATCCTTGACTTTGGACAGGTTGGAAGAATGCTAGTTAGAAGGAAAATCCCATCAATCTCACCCTCAAAGAGGGCATCAGCTCTAAAAAGGAGTGAGGTAACTG